>NW_010207851.1:62966-75980 GCF_000695765.1 Mesitornis unicolor
GTGGTGTATTTCTAAACAACCTATTGCAACACCAGTGGTCAGAGAAGTCATCAGTAAAAGTTGATTTGAATGTGGTAACAGCACCAGTTTTGCTAAAGTTAGACAAAAATGTCAATTCTCAGTGAGGTGAAAACACCAAGTCTAGTTTGCTTTAGAAAAGTAGTTCCCAGCTCTTGCTGTGGGGCTCAACAACGATTTGATTTTTTTTTTCTCGCAGGTAGTGGTAAAGAAACTACATCAGTATGATTATTTTTAAAGTTTAATGTGACACGCTACTTCCAGAAGTCTACAGCATCTGATTTCTTTTCAGAATCTGTAAAGCGACAGCAATGTGTTACCTTTCCCAACAAGTGAACAGGAAGAATATTGTCAATTTTTCATATAAATGCCTACTTTGCTCAAATTTTTCATTAACGCTCACTAACCAGTGTCACTAGACAAAATTAACATTCTTACTAATGACAGCACTGGAATTTTACTAAAATAATGTCTCTCAAGTCAAGAGGTAACAGTTCAGGAATTCTGTTGAGTCATTCAGTACCTTAATGGGTTATCTCATATTTTGGTGTCAATAGATCGGCATCTTAGTGGCACGTTGTATTTACATCTTAGTAGGAAATCTTTCCTATTTTAACATTGCTGCAGTTACTGTTGAGTTTTGTGTCGCAAAAGAAATTTGATTAATTCAGCTGATGCGCAGCTTTTTGGTATACTTTGAGTACCCCAATTTTTTGGGATACTTTGGTATCTGGGAGTGTAGTAACTGCATGACAGAAAATGATGGGAAACTAATAGGAAGTTTTCCCTCCTTATTTTGGTGTTTTCAAAGAAAGGGATAGGTGGAACGGATTTTCACATCACATTACATTTTAGGTAGTTATGCTAAGACCATAATTTATAAACACAGATAGATTTTTTTTTAAGAATTCAGGCAAAACACTGAAACTTTGTGCAAGAGAAAAGCAAGAACAGATCCATTACATTACTCTGCAACTGGACTTGAAGAAGCCTATGTGGAAAACCAGATAGACTCAAACTGAAAAAAAACTGCAACAAGCAGTAGCAAAGGATTTAAATCAGGTGAGATTACAAGTGCTTTGAAAGGTTCTGCTGTAGATTCCAAGTTGCCATCTCTTTTCAATCTCAGTGTATCCTTACCCCATGCACTGACATGACCCTTCATTCAACCTAGGCTTGGATGACTTTTGTGCTACCTTCCAGGAAAGGAATTGTTTTTTTGCAGCTCCCTCTTACTCATTTTGAGAAAAGGATTAAATTCTCTCTCTGACCAAGTATACAGGCATGCTAAAGTGAAGCCACTTTGTGCTCCTGGCCAAACAGAGAACAAAAATACCCACAATAAGCAAAAGCAGATGGCTTCAGTGGCAGGAAATGAATGAGCCAGACTGCAGGTAAAATGTTCTCTGAACACATCTCAGAGGTTTGTGATGACAGGTTCTTTGTTATTTGGGGCCTCCCCACAGGAGACCAGATGTCTTCTGTTGTGAACGGAGATAGATAGAGATGCTCTTCCTTTTCCTCCCCCTTTAACTTATGGCTGTTTAAGTTACTGCTAATGGAAGTGGAAGCCTGTTTTCCCCCTTGCTCTCTGATGTTTTGGAAAACAGACAAGATAGTGAAGGGGTATTCCGATATGAAAGAAAAGGCCCAGAACTGGCCTTTACCTCCCCATGACCCTCATTTTAAAGAGCAGGGAGGTCAGTGCTGCTAATTGTGCTTGAAAGGATTAACCACTTGATCGCTTTCATTTGTTGGAACAAAATCATTCTTTAGTCTCAAAGCTGGAAAAATGTATCTGTGATATTGATGTGTCCTCAGTGTGAGAAGGATGACTTGGTTTGGCTTCTCACACCAGTATGCAAATTAAATGCAGTATTTAAGTAATTTTATAGAGCGGGAAAGCAGGAGATGGGAGAGACTGGGGAACTACACCTACTGCTCAGAACAGATTTGCAGCAGAAGTGACAATAACCTCCTTCCTGCCCTCATAAAAGGTTATCACAGGAATATCAACAGACAATAATTAATTACAGGTATCAGATGTGCCTCTGTGACTTGGTATAAAATGACTCTTGCATTACACTGAGGTTGCACTGAAATAAAAAGAATCTGACTCCAACTCCTGGACACAGTGTTCCAGATTTAAAATAATTTCTGTACATTGATTTCACCTGAGAATTAAAATTAATTCATTTTTGGAACAGGTTCTTAATTCCTGTTGATCAAATAAAATGAGGCACACAAAACTTAAATTTGGAAACAATTTTTAACCTTATGAAACTATTTTCCAAAAGTAACAAAGAACAGCTTATATAAGCTTTTATCTGACCTCTGCTTCTTAAATAAAAAAACATGTTTTCAGGGAAATGTGTCTTGGAAGTAACTCCCCCCCTCCTCGATTTTTCTCTCTGGTTCTTGTAAAACATTAGGTCAGTGGGTTCATTTTATTTTTGTTTGTTTCAAGTGGGTGAAAGTTTCCTTCTCAAGCCATCATATTTGCATGATTTAAAAAAAAATGTTACAGCAATCTTTGTTTAAGAAATACAAGAACAGATGGAAATGTCAAAAGACTATCAAAATTCATACCAAAGGAAATAGCATTAATCATTATAAAAAGCCAAAATAGCCTCTCAATAGCAATAAGAACCAAATGAATAGGAAATGTGTTGTTTCAATAGCACTGAGACACGACTGCTGAGTTTTCTCATTGCCTGGCACGTGAACTCGAAACATACTTAACAGCTGTGCCACTATACATGTACATTTAAAAACAATCTTTCCCATTCTGACTTCAAGCCTGTGTTTCTTGTAGTGTCATTACAGTTCATACACACTTCATGTGCACTCATGTAACTTAACCAGCATTTCTTTTTGCAACTGGAGTTATTTTTGTTTGTCCACTGAAATAAATTTTATACGCGTTCACTTGTGCAGATAAGCATACAAACCTGAAGTATGACTTGCAGAGAGAATGTATTTGTATCTTGCCTTTTAAGCAAGGTTAACTTTGATTTCAGTATCTTGTAACATTAAAAAACAGTACAAATAAGTTGTTTGAGTCTGTATGGATTGCTGTGTAAGCATAGAAAGATTTTCTTAGAAGTTTTTTTCAAGGCACTATTTCTGTATTCACCAGGGTGTGAGGGTGCCCTCCTAGAGTATGCTATAGGTGATAATTTATTTAGATTTGTTGAGGAAAATATACAACAAAAGCTTCAGAATTTTTGTTTAAAAAAATAATCTATTACAGTTTTTCAGTCTGTATCACTTCAACAAGCTTTAGTTTTTTCTTGAGTAAAGCACTTCTGAGAGTATTGAGAAATCCTTTTCCATCTTATATTGTACCTCTAATTTTTTATACTATAATTTGCACCAACATTATTTTTTCTGGCAGAACATCCTAGTATGATAAAAATGTATTTGTGCAACTCTGCTTGTAAAGCTATAGCTTAGGTTTATTACCTCTGCCAGCATTAGCTGTACTGGTATAGCTTGGCAAAGACATACTTGTGTAATTACATTCACATGTGGTGACTCTGCCAGCAGTGCTACACATACCAGCAAAAATTAATGCTGTTCAAATTTGCACTATTACTGCAAAAGAAAAACCACAGCAGATTCAGAGCTGCCCAATTTAAAGAAGTCTTGTCAGAAATGTAGTGCTTGGAAACACCATCTTGCCTGTTTCTTGTCTCTGCAAATTACTTTGTCTTAGGTCCTGCAAAAAGATCTGCATTTTCAGACAACTCCTACAGTGCAAGAAACCCTTCCTGCTGCTTAAATACAAGTATGTGGAATCTACAAAATTTTACTGTTTATGATATGCTAGTGACATTTGTTAATTAGTGTACCCAAAAATAGTATCATGTAATAATGAACACTGAACTAAATTAATTTGTTTGAAGAAATTAAAATTATCCAAGAAGTTGAGAATAATCTTAATATAATAGTATGTGAATGGTACTACAGAAATCATGCACTGTATAATGATCAAGAGATTGCTCTTTTCTATTACTAGGAAAATTTTCCAGAATTAATCTTGAAAGTACGGAATTTATATTCTATTCACTTAATGTGATCTTTCATTTTCTATTGGTTCCTCTCCCCTCCCCAGTTAAATACCATCCTAATGATTTCACTCAGGTTTTGATGTCATGAAAGTTAAATCAGTATTACTGGGTAAAACACAAAGAAAACACCTGAAACACAGTATTAATAATAACAATTAAAAATATAGTCTGCTAATTCCTTTTTGCAGTTAGAGAAATCACTCCTTACGGCAAGAGGGGCCAAGTCTTCCTATCCCCACCACAGGAAATACTTTCATTGTGATGAGCATATCAGGTCTGTAAGTTCAAATACAGCACTGGTTAGCAAAGCCTGACTGTTTGCAAATAAGTAATTCTAATCAGACTGCCTATCTGAGTAGTTCTACAACCTCAAGAAGGCAGGACATGAGGTCTGCAGCTTACTTCTGGATAAACGCTATAGCCATTAAGAGTACAATCTATTTCCACATTTGTTAGATAAAAATAGTTTTGTACAGTTTATCATTACAAAAGAAACAAAATACAATGCACTGTTACTTACCTATAGACAGACATCTTACTCCTTTCCTGCACAACACTTGGCATTTTTAATCAATGTGTACATAAATGAAAAGAAAAAAAGCAGATTATCATATTGTCCTTTGTAGTTCTCTTTCAGAATCTCCTGATGATAGTCCACAAGGAAGTAATAAATCGCTTCTATTGTGGAAAGGTATGTATCTGGCTTCCCCTTCTGATGACGCCAAAAGCAAGTTTTCCTTGTCTTCAACTCAACTTGTAGCAACCCTGTCAAGAAAAAAAGCTAATGTAGCTTAGACAATGTGGACTGGTGGATGCGATGCCAAACAAGTCTTTAATATTTGTTTTCCGACTGCTGCTCGCCTTGCAGATACCTGCATGCAAATCATTTCTCTTCCTGTACCTCCATCTTTCATCTGTAAAATGGAGGCAATAATTCTATCCTCCTTTGTGGACTCTGAAATTTGATTAAATAGTGCTGTAAATTGTAGGTTATAATCCCTAGATTTGCAATTAGAACTTTATAGGTTATCTTTTCATTCATACAGCCTCACAGCCCTCCGGAAACTGCAGGGTTTCTTGAGGTGAGAAGAGTGAAACTCACACCTACAAAGGCTCATCAGTGTTCATAAAATGATTAATATACTTCATCTTCTGCAAAGCTAATACCTTTCTAGTGTAAAACAGAATCTGTGAAATTGTTAGTTTTGCTGAACTCTGAGAAGTATTTGCTAAGAGCCAGACACTTTTCATTTATGCTTGTTAAGTAATTGTAATCTCACTGGGATTACTCAGAAGTAATGACAGAATCTGGTCATTAATTTTATTAGAAACTAAAAGCATTCCCACTCAAGATGAAAGAAAGAAATGTGGTCTCTATGGCATATGAAAATCTTTTATCTACTATAGTCTCTCTGACTGTTTTATTATTCAGATAGATTTTTAAACATGTATCTTGATTTTTATGTTCATTAAGATGCACAAACTACTCAGAATTAAAACCACCTTAATGTGTAATCACTTTGTAAACAGGATGGACAGTTGGACTATAAAGAACAGCGTATACACCTGTCAATAATACCAGGACTAGGTTGTAAAATCATCTTTTTCTAGATGTTAAAATCGGATACTAATTGTGTGTCATAGGATGGTTTAGTACAAGCAATAGTATGAATAACAATATGGTTTAAGAATTGCTTGGAACTCATGGACAGAGAAGTTTCACTAAGGTCCAAATTCAGGAGTGCTAACTGGCCTATAGCCTAGCACTTGTAATTCTATACTTTTTACCCTTCAAACTAATTATAATTCTTTCTAGTGTAATCGCAAGATGGATTTAGTTGTTTGCTTTGCAGTTAATAATGTATGATATCTTGCATAGTAAAAGAAATCTCTCCTACAGTGTTTAAAAAAACTCATCAATTTACTGTTCTCAAATATCCTAGCTGTGCACAGGCTACCATTTTCTTTCGGAAATGAAAGCAAGCACAGCAATTTTAAAAAACCCAAACTAAAGCAGATATATGATTCAGCCTTGTACAAGAGAATGTATAAGCTAATAAAGTAAGACATTTGGCTAATATAAAGTGGATCAAACCTACAGGAAGATATACCAAAGCAATCTGTTTCTTTAATTCCTATGCTGATGTTCCCAATAAACCTCATCACTCATTCAAGAAAGTAATGATTAATGTTAGATGCAACTGTTTCCTTTCTGATCTAGTGATCACTATTAATGAAGTAATCAATCCTAGACATTACCAACTTTCAAATATTTCCTGTCTTTAACACAACTAATTTAGTTTTGCTTTCTAAAGCTACATTACATCATTAATCCAAAGATATAGAATATTTTTTTTGTCCAAGTTTTCTAGACTTTTTTTAAATTGATGTATGAACTTGCTTTCTCCTGCAGTACCATTAGCTAGATTTACTCTCTATATAAATGCAGGCTAACAAACCACAAGGCTTTTCTTTACATTTTCTTGGCTTTGTTAATGTCTCCATCCAGAATTTCTTGTAACTTCATCTTTCTGAATAAGTACAGCAATTACTTTTTATTTGAGATTATGAACATTCCTTTTTGAACTTTAACATGAGGAGTATTTTGTTGGATGATGAATTTATTTGTAGTTGAACCTGAAAAAAGGCAACAGTTCTGCATTTTTCATGTTGTGTATACAACAAAAATTGTCAGCTTATGCCCAAAAGAAACTCTGCTCCATTCATCTTGGGAGGCAAAACTGTAATCTGTAAAAGGAATATTAATGCAACTTATGTTCTTTATGACAGGCACTAAGGAAAGCAGTGAATGTGTACGTTGTGCACACTGTTACATCTCCTGTATGGGAGGGTAAAATTCTCTCCTGGGTGTGGATAAGGAAGACCCACTTCCATGACAATACTCACACCTCAGAGCAATCCTGAAAGGTGCTCAGGGCAAACAAAGGACTGGAATAGAGCTGGAACAGAGACGAAGTTCTAGAAAGGAGTGAAGAGTCGACCAGACCCAGCACTCAAATGGGGTAACTAGAAACCATTCTTTAGGAGCTCCAAAGTAACAGCAGTCACAAACTTTTAACTGATACACCGCATAAGTCTCCACAGAAATTTTCAGTTCCCCTGGCTGCCTGTTACTTTTCTTAAATTCATCCTTTTAAAAAAAGTTCCAAATGCTTTACAGCAACTTGCAATATGCAACTACTCTAATCTTTACAGTAATACTTCAATTTATTTAATATAGTATGTTTTGTGTTAAACTTGTAACAGGATTTGAATTAGCCAATACATTATACTAACATGTGGGATTCTTTAATAAACTGACTAGACAGCAAAGCAACATTAATCTTGCCCGTAAGAAGTCTGTGAAATTCCCTGTAGGGTCCAGTGCAATGCAGGCACTAGTAAGCAGTTACATATATTACATCTAAACTTGATAGCCTGCCTCCCAGCTAAGTGAAGTGCACCTTTTTCATTAATGAAAGTATTTTCAAACTCCTATTTATCTCAAAGGAAATGGAATGCTATTGCTACATTGTTTTATCTTTTGTAGTTTTATTTAGAATACTTAAATGTACACTCCTTGTAATGAACCTAAGACAGAAAACCATTGCAGAATTAAAAGTTTTTGCTCTCAGAGATGGGATGGTGTAGGGAGAAAGCAGGCATTCCCCTTCTGTCTGGAAAGTAGTGAGGTCATTGAAATGACCATGAAACAAAGAACTTTTCTAGAAAAGAAACCAACCCACAACATACTTGCACTGTATCTCCTAGCTCCCTCTTTCACCTTCTAGTGGACTGTTTGTCACTAGCATGGCACAAAAACTCTCCCCTAGGTCTCACGAAAAAGCAGATATTCACCTGCAAAGGAAATCTTTCTGGCTTCCTTCAGAGGTCCTTCAAAGCATAATTCTTTTATTGTCTAACATGACCGTTTCCATTCTGTGAGACTGAGAAAATATAATCCAATAGAGCAGTGGGAGAAATAGATGTAAACGCTTTCTTAATTCTACACTTATAATTTTGCAAAACAAATTCTATGACATGAAAATTAATTGAGTCTTTGGTTCAGGAAGTCTTCGCAAGCACAGAAATAGACTGTTGAATCTTTCATATATACTCAGATACAGGGTTAGGTTTGTATCATGCTCAGGTCTGCTACATAGACATATATTTCCCTTAATAATTTCTGTAGCAATAACATCTCAATATCAAATCTTGGGTTTTACCTTGAAGTCGTTCATCAGTTATTATTTTGTTAGTTTGATTCCAGGTACTGTCAATAAATATTATTTTCTTCAGTGTGGTGCCTTCACTCCTGTTGGTTGAGGTGCATTCACTCAGATTTTTTTCTTCTTCTTTAGGTTCTATTTTTGCTTGCTTAAGAAATGGCTCTCTGGAACAGTCACTGTCATTATCATAACCATCCTTCTTAGTGTATTTTTGGAGATGGAAAGCAATATCTTTTACTGAAACTGAATTGGGGCCAGGAAATACAAGTGCTATCTAAATGAGGAAAAGAAAGAAATATGAGTGTCAACAAAATCCAGTAAAACACCAGGAATTGTTTCACTGAAGACCAGAAATTTTCTATCCCCACCCACAAATGTTTAAGTCGGGGAAGATGAAAGAGTATATCTTAAAAAAATATTCTATTGTCTAAAAGGATAAAAGACTATGTTAAGATAATGAATAAAGATACTTATTAGCGATCTTCAATTAAATGTCATCTCTGTGCCTTGACTACCAACTCTAATACTTCTGTGAAAAAAGTTTTTTTCAACCAAGACAAGTGTGTCAGCCCTGAGGAAGTTCCAATTTCACTTGTCATTCTAGTACACAGGGCAGGAAGGCCATAAAGAACTAATTTAAAGATAAAAAACTAATTTAAAGTTTCTAATTTATTTCACAAATTTTAGATCAGAAGAAATAATCTCTTGTGTCTATTGTGGGTCCCACAGATATCTCACATGAAGGAGACGAGTGATGGCCTTACTTATTATTTTTTTCAGTAGCTTATTGCAGCATTCAGAATCCATGACTTGGAAAGCCTAAACAATACAAAGTCACTGCAATCTATTCCCACTTTTGCCTGCCTTCCCCATAGGGGTTATATGCTTTCCTTGATGGCTCATTCCTTGAAGAAAATAACATCTCTGTAGGATACGTATATTATCCTCTTCATGTAGTCAAACAATAATAAAAGTGTTAATTATGTCATGAAATGTGTAAATATTAGATTTCAGATTAATCACACAATTTAAACCAGCACATAAATCAAAGTTCATAGCTCTTTTTTAGGCTCTGTGCTGACCGTGACAGACAACAGTTGAATTTCAGTAGCTTTTCTCCGTAATAGTTAATGTTAAAAATTGTGAGGAAGTTTAACACTGTAGTTGCTGAACATGATGAGCACACCTAACTGCTGTTAAGCTTACTGTACTTATGGTTCACAATGACTCAAATTATCCATTATCTACGGTGATGAACATAGGAAATTCAATGTGTTCAGACAGTGCCAAAGTTTTTCCAAGCTTTGGAGGACAGTCCATGCACTGTGCATTTGTAGGCCCAAGCTTTGAGAGAGCGCAAGTTGGAGTAGGCCAGATTAACAGAATAGTGCTGTCCTCCCGCTCCCTCCCAGCAGAGCACAGTACCACTACAGAAACAAGCACAAGGAAAATACCTCTGCATCTCCCTGGCACAAAGCCCTGCTATTTATATAACATTTCTTACTTCATGTCTTCTTTCTTCATATTCTGGAATGAAAGGGTATTTATAAATCGTAACATCATCAGGTGCCAGGAGCTTAGCATGCACAGCAGTGCTTTTGCCATCCGTTTCATTTGGGTGTTTAATAATGTCAATCTTCAAAGGTAACTACAGTAAGAAAATTAAAAAAAAAATAAATAAAACAGAACTAAGCAGGGTTTATGATCGTATACACAGGTACAAAACTTTGTACAAAAATTTATCCAAAATCCAGGAGAAATCCCTATGGGCATGTACTTCAGGCATATTTGACAATTTTTTGCAAAGTCTTTGTTTCAATAGGTTTAGAACTAAACTAGAAACAAGTGACAAGAAGCACCTGTTACATTCTCTCAGTTCATGTAAATACCTAAGTAGGCAATGAATGCAATGCGGAATGCTGCAGCTGCAGTGCGGTAAAACCTCTGAAAATAGTATCAATAAGGTAAAAAAGATGTGGTCTTAATTTAAGCAATGTAATGGTCCTAAATGTGAATAATTATCTGTATGAGGTATTCATCCTATTGCAAAAACGGCCATTTCAATGAAAATATGCCAAAATCCACTAGGTCAAATTTCCAAAGTACTTCTAAAGTATTTTCATGATGCTTTCAAATTACAGAGTGTCTTCAAAATGCATTTCAGTTCCTAGGTGATTTTGCAAAATGCCTCTTAGTCCTCTTTGATGGTTTCTCCAAGTGTTTTAGCTGAAGGGGATTACATTTTTGATTCTTTATTTGTATTTTAGGAGTGGTTATCTGAATTACACAACCATGACATATAAGAATGCCTTTTAGCTCACATTTTATATAAACTCCTGGTTATATACAAATCGTATTTTTTGCTCACAATATACTCTCTTCTGGCCAGAGTTCTTAGAAACTGAACGATGAAGGTAAGAGCACTGTAAAGAAACTTACAAGAACTAAGTAAAAACATAGTCATTTGCATGAGAAGCTGAGTGACTTTACCCTCTCTTCTCATCTAGTAGATACATAAATGTTTATGTGAGGACTGGAACATTGCCAGCGTCTGTGCTTGTAATTCCTCAAATCAGAACAGTAATTTTATGTAACTGTAGTCTATGCATAGTTATAGCTGTGTTTAAGATGAATTTAAAGAATAAATGAGAAAAGAAATGGTCACAGATAGACTGTGTCTCCAGTAACTAAAAGGCACAAAAATATAAAAATTCTGTAAGAAATATTAACCTTTACAGTTGGAATTTCTTTGGTAGGGACAGTTTCAACAGGAACAAAGCATGTGTAACAATAAAACATCCTTGAACTACTGCATCGGGGGCATTTTGATCTCCCACTCTTTTTTGCCTTTTCAAGTACTTCCTGTGATGCTAACTGTAGTTGTTGAAGTGGGTTATCTTGAAACGATGATGGAGCCTGCAATTCTAGACCTTCCAAACAATCAGTATTTCTCTGTAGTCCTTGAGAGTTTTCTTCATTTAGAAGTGTAGGTGAATTTAAAGACATGGTTAGCTGAAACAGACAATATGTTGTAGCTGTTAAATAAAAATCCAATGTACTGTGAACTAATTTATTGGAAATTATTTCAAATGATCCTGTTTAGCAAAAAATACTCATCAAAGAAAGTATTTCCTATAACAGAATAAATAATACAATAATCTGATTCAATTGTTATAGCACCAAGAATTCCAAACAGATTTCAGGAGAGCACAAGATAAACAGCTAGAAAGAATCTGATATCTGTATCCTTAATGCACATTCATTATTTTACTAAGATAAGTTGTCCCACTCACTTCACTCATGCAGAATTGTATTTTTTTCTATTTGTAGGATCAGTGTCTACATGCTTGTTAAAACACTGGTAGACCTTATTTACCTGCATAAGCAATCCCATTAGTCTTCAGCATGACTACTGACAATGAATCAAATGTCTACAGGACAGAAATTCATTAAAAAAAAGTGAATTGTACAAATCTAGATCTGTATCCTGAAATGTATTGTGAATGGGCAAACCAAACTACCTGAATGAAATCCCTGCTGACAGAACTTAGTGAGACAAAAGAAATCTTCCAGGAGCAAGGCTTGAGGGTGAAAAGTTAGTCTCACGAGCTAAAACACAGCTTTGGTGCTCCATGTACCAGACATAAGTGCCGACACAGTCTAGATTCATTCTCTAAGTTTTTATTTATTTAATAACATTGGTGGATTTTTTTCAGACTTTCTTCTGAACAGATTCTGTCCTACCCTCTGCAGCTGGCACAACATTTTCATTGTGTACTCTGAGTAATTTATCAGAAGCATGGCTGTACCCAATCCAGACAGAATTAGCACTGCTGTGTGCAGAGGTTCATTGTCTCAGTTCCAGTGAAACCCTTCTGAGCAGATCACCTGGGGTCCTCTCTGGTCTTCAAAGCACAGTCAGAAGCCTGCACAGCCTGCAGTAGTTACAAACTGCCTTTTGCACTCTGTGCTGCATCACTTAAAATGAAAAAAAGTAATTCTCAGTATTTACTTTCAGCTAATTCAGGTTTACTTTTTCATGTCAGGGATCTCGCTTGTGAAATGATGTAACAACACAGTCATGTTTAACAAAAACAAACAAACAATAATTCCTGAGATGTGATCCAAAATTAAGTGTTTAAAATAAAACCAACTGTAATTTAATTGGAAAATAACAGTAAAAAACCACTTGGTTAACTTTCTAATAAAAATTTAAAATTAATCCCAGAAAAATTAGTTGTTATTTTCTGGTAAAATTAAATGCTCATGCCTGCTATGATACCTTCCCCTCCCCCTCCCCCACGCTCTAACTTTTGAAAAGTCAGGGCTCTCCATTCAAATAAACACAAAATCTATTATGCATATAAATTTCATAGTGCAATTTGCTTTAAAACACCTCCGAGATAAACCAGATACACCGTACATCTCTGATTAGGCCATACTGTTACCGAGTTCTCAAGAAGCAAAGAGGGCGAGAGGGCCTGCAGCCTGATTCTTTTCAGTTTAATGTCTTATAAGGCCCCACGCACCCCCCCGAGGCCCCGCCACCGCCGTCGCAGCCGCCTGCCCCTCACGGGCTGCGGGGCTGCCAGGGACGCGCTGCCTCCCCACCGTACTCCCTCCTCCCTCCCTCGCCACTCCTGTGGCCTCGACACCCTCGCGGTGGAGCGGGTAGCTCCGTACCGCTCCTCACC
>NW_010207851.1:76056-105112 GCF_000695765.1 Mesitornis unicolor
ACGAAAGTATCGGGCTCGGCCGCGGCGGGGATCAGTGGCCGGAAGAACGTGAGCGGGAGAGTGCTTTTCGGCGGGGAACGATTGCTAGGGGCCCTTAGTGACGGCAGGCGCGGGTCTGCAGGTCGTGCGTGCTGCCCGCGGCCGCTCAAGGGCCACATGGCAGTCCCACACGACAGACAGACAGACTCACTCACTCACGGCCTGACTGACAGACAGACTGAGGACCTGAGGGCTCTTCTTCGTGGCGGGGGCCGCGGCCGCTCAAGGGCCACATGGCAGTCCCACACGACAGACAGACAGACTCACTCACTCACGGCCTGACTGACAGACAGACTGAGGACCTGAGGGCTCTTCTTCGTGGCGGGGGCCCCTCCTTTCCGCGCACCTCCGCGGTTACTTGCAGGCTCGGGGGGAGGGCTGGAGCACAGGCGAGGCAGAGGGTGGCTGCTGCCGGACTGTCTATAACAGCAGATTCTGTGTTTACTTGAGGGCCTCCCGCCCTGAACCGGCCTTTCCACGTTTTGTATCACAAAAATGTGAACTGAGAGGTCATCGCGTTACCTGCGGGGGAGAAACGCGCCTTTTCCAGCTATTTTTCCGTTCCAGGTGTTCCCGTCCCCTGTGAAATGCCGCCCTGCACTTTTCTCCCCTTGAGGCATAGAAGTACCTGGAACCATGGCTTCTAGGAGGCTGAAGGTTTTGTGTCACTCCCTTGTTAACTCCATGGAAGCTACATCACTTAGATATTTTTAACTTGTATTTCCCTCCGCCACCCCCATCCTCCCCATAGTATATCTGCAGCATATTTGGGGTTGGCGCTAAGGGCTGGAAGAACTGTGGTGCCATAGTCCTCCTTGTTTTGCATCTCTCTCTCTCTAAATAGGACATAGGATCTTTTCTGTGGAATTCCTTGGCCTGGTTGAGGATGCTGCTCTACAGTAGCATTTACCCAATATTCAGTGTTCAGTAACTCCATTTTTAGGTTGAAATGACTGAACTAAACCAGTAATTTTGGTATAGAGAATGTTTGTCCCAACTCAATGAAACAAAGTCTGTGATATATTAGTTGTAATAGCCTTAGGGGGAAAAGATGGCATTGTAGGCAGATTTAATGCCAACCTTTGATCTTAGTTACACCCCAAAAACCTCACTGACTTCAGTGGTATTACACTGAGTGGCAGAGGATCTCTAGCAGCATTCTGTTATTTGTTTTGGTTACACTTGATCTGTTTTCATGCCAGCAGTAGTAGCTGCGAGCTGCAACATACATTGCAGTAGTAAGAAAAAAAGAGCTACATTTCACCATCCATATTTTTTTATCTCCTTGTGCTGTGACAATATGTCTTAACGTGCAGTAGTTAATTATGTCAAAATAACAAAATGCTTATTGGACACCAAGAAGACTTTTATAATAGTTTCTAAAATTCTCTCTTTCCAAACTTAATTATAGTAGGTTTTACTGAGTGTACCATCTCTTGTTTTGTTTGAATGTTTTGTTTGGGCACTTAATCCAGAACTTCTTGTTTGGGAAAAAACAGCCTGCTCATTATTTAAAAGCAGACTTTGAAATATGAATTACTCCTTTGTATACTTCTATGCAGTTATTTGTACAAAAGCTGTAATAGTAGCAAAACCAGTTTTAGGAATGGTTGCTATATAATTTCTGTTTGGGGTTCTTAATTTCACAATTTACTAAAAAAGTTGATAGCTTTTTTTCAAACCAGTGTTTCTCACACTTGGCATCAGCTCAGATGTAACAGTGTAAAGCTTGAGTTTTTCGTTATGCTGATCTCAGAAGATGCCAGTTGTTTTCTGATGGGAAAACTACTAACCTGCAACCCTCACATTTCTTCTAACTTCTGAAAAAAAACCTGAGCATGTAAGAACATAAGAGTTTTGCCAGGTGACTGAACATTCACTTTTTCTTCAGTATGTATTTTAGAAGTACATGATGATAATAGTGTAAATATTTTGTATGAAGGTACTGAGAAGAAAATGGAACTTCTCCCTTTGTGATTAGGTGTCCTTGCATATCTTTCAAAATTTTCAACGTGTTTCTTGACATCTAAGAATGTGTAGCAGTATTCTGTTTATTGGAAGCAATTGCAAAGAACATGCTCTATGTATGCTACAGGGATAGCTTTGACTGTCAGTTTTAGTTATATAAAGGTTAAACGTTTGCTGATATATGTTATCTTACATTTTTAAGGTATTCTGGTAAGAACAATTCTTACTGAATGTCAGCAGAAAATGCACAAGCCTTCTTTTACTTTTGAAGAATTCCTACGGTCTCCAGATCTGGTGAGTCCGACTACTTACTATTTTAACTACCCATGTGTATGGTGAAGTGAATACGCAGGAGACGGGTCCTGAGCAAAGCCATGTGAATGTAAATATTGAGAATTGAGTTTAAGCATAGATTGTGTTTCCAAGACCCTTAGGCAGTGGAAATTAAGAGGTTTGTAGAAATGGCAAACCTTTAAGAAAGCAGCCACTCTGTTACTAACCTCGCTTTTTCTCAAAGCTAAACTGTAGAGGAAAATTTTTGACTGCTATACAGCAATTTTCTATTGTTGGAAGCATGCTTGAGTGATGACACTGAATCAAGCCTTGTTTAAAATATTTGACCACTCCACAGCATTACTAACATAACAGAAAGTCCTGAACCCTGAGGCAAAAAGTTCTGATGAGTAAGAAAAGGAGAATAGCTAGTTTTGCTTTTTAATGGGCCTTTTTTTTCTTCAGCTGATAAGACTGGTAGGGAAATCTTTGACTATGCCTTTGTATTTTGTTAAAGAATCTAATATAATGTGGTTACCAGTGATTCGTCGAAATTACATTCTTTTTGGAGGAAACAGAACATTCCTTTTGATCTGCTTGCATTATTTGCAGGTATTGATTCAGTCAAAGCCTGTAGCTACAGAGCTATGAGAAAAATTGCTCTTTTTCTTTCAACCAGAACTTTTTCTCTCACAGGAACAAACAAACAAAAAAATGTTTAAATGTGTTTTGATAGGTGGAACATTTAATTGCGAAATTTTTTTTTTAAAAAAAGCATTTTCAAGAGGAGCAATGTGACATAAAAATGGAAACATTTTAATTTGGGATAATATCAAAATATTAATATATTTTAATTTTTTAATTGGTTTTACTCACCTTTTCCCTTTTTACCCTAAAATGAATATGTGTATTAACAGTTTGCATTTAATTTGATTTTTTTTAAAGAAATAATTTGTTTAACTGTCTTGCTATTAAGATAAAACATGTCATTGTCTTTCAGGTATACTAGAGGGATTAAAATCACATTGATTAGTCTGTATTAACACTTACTAAGTTATTTCAGCAAAGTGACCAGTTTGATTATTAACTTCAAATGAATGTTGTTGGTTTCAACAATTTGCTCAGCTATTTAAGCTGCTAGTTGAAATTCTTTGCTAGCTCAAGGTACAGAGTTCCATCCTATGCTTCCAAGGCTGTTCTCGACAGATGGAAAGCATTACTGTCCTTTCCAAGAACTTAAATTGCACATGATTTTATTTGTCTCTTTAGAAACATAGTAAGTGTTTTTTTCTTGAGTTATCTCCTTCTCTAACTAAAAAGTTATAGCTTTTTTAATTACTCTCTGTATGCTATAATGGGCCTCCCTGGCCTATTTCACTTTTTCAGTCTTTTTGAAATGATGTCATCATCTCTGAATGCAGTGCATGAGAGAGGAGGCAATCGCAGTCTGTGTTAACAATGTTGGCAAAATTAGAGATTCTTAGATGGTATATCTAAAATGCATTTATACTGGTATTACAATTCTTTATGTGAAATTAAGTTCACAGATTACCTAAATTAATCTTTGCTTTTGTATAGTTTTCAGAAATAACCACTTTTACTGCATACTGATTGCAGAAGGAGTGGCCGAGTTGCATCTCTCTCAGTGAGCCTTATTCTTTGGTGGATGTTTCAAAAAGATTACTCCTTAGATGCTATGTGTAAGTACCTGTATGGACGTGTTCCACTGAACGTCAGTCCTTTCTCAGATTCAAAAAAGAGAATAAACACGTGTATCACTGAATTAGAGAAACATGCTGAAAAAGTCTTTTCATTACAATGTGGACCAGCATATCTAGAAGAATATCTTACTGGCCTTAACAGAGTAACTGACAGACATTGACTCAGATGAGTGTTTACAGCCTTTCCTCAATTTGCAAATGTGAAGTGTCACGTTTATAATTTGAAAAATTCTAGTAAGCTAAAGTCCTAGTTCTGCCTGTGTTTTAGGAACATTTTGTTTCAGGCCTAAACAAAGTCCAGGCAAAAGTCTGTGAAAACATGTTGTTTTCCACAGATCTTGATGTTATAAAGGAAAGATGAGACATGTAGAAAGACAAAAACAGTGGTTTTTAAGCCTTCCAGTCATTCCAGTGATGCATTAAGTCTATACAGTGTATTAAGTTTTGTGCACATACACATTTAGATCTATATATATATAGTCTGTGCCTGATTGGAGCTTTTAATCATTAAATCATCAATCCAGGCTCTATTTCTAGCTAAACTTTGCTAGTGTTTTTAAGACATTGCTACTGAACAAATTGGTGCAGAGGAAGTTCTGACTCAGAGAAGTGAGATGGGGAAAGTAAAGATATATTACATATTTTTAATTCTTTTTATGGATTAGACAAGAAGGACCAAATGTTCAAGATTTTTCCTTGGATGCAGAAGTGGGATTACACCTATCTCTGTATGTTTGTTGAGGAAAAAAAAACCAACAAAACACCTTGAAAAAAACCTCTTTCTTTCCTTTGTATCTCCAAAGGTATTTTGTAGTCACCTAAAGTTTCAGTTTTAGACCATTGCTCCTTATCTGAAGTATATTCACAATTCATAGTATGAATTGTCTTAGCTGAAAATATTGTTTATATCGTCGTGTGAAATAGCATTAACTGTGAATTAAGTATTTAACATTCCTCAGGCTGCCAAATACGTTGTTCAGCAGTCAAAGGGTAGAAATGTAGAGGTGAGATTTTTTTTCACTAGATGTAAAAAAGTATACAGCATTCTGTCTTATGAATATGCTTTGATTGAAAGCCAAAGAAATGCCTCTGATACCAAACCAAGGGAAAGAAAAGTTTTGAGATTCACTCGTTCAAGAGTCAGTCAATGTTTCTAGGACTTCCTGAATTTAGATATATTGGATAATGGAAATTCCAAATACAGTGTAAATATCATTATTAATTTTATTCATTTGGCATATTATGTTCAAATCTTCGGAGCCTTGTTTCTGGGACTTTCCAATGTGCTAGATGACGGACTTGAAGGAGAACAAATGTGTCTCTGGTAGTTTGGAATGTCTCGATACTGAAATGTCTTGGATGTTGGTTAGACTTTAGGCATGAACAGGTGTTTTTTATTTGAAATATTAATGTGAATACTTGCAAAACTGGGTCCAAAATTATTAATAACCCATTGAGTTGATATGTTAAGTGATACAAAATTTTAACATAAGGCCACATCATATTTGCAATTTGGCTTATTAAAGTTTATATTAAAGAAAATATCGAGATATGTAAAAAATAACAAATCCTTTGTTATATTCTTCTGAGACATCTCGGAAATTTGGCTTATTTTCTGATAGAAAAGAAATTTTTGAGAAAGAAGAGACAAGAAACAAACTTCATCAAAGTTTGAAGTGGTCATTTAGTGTACTTTGACAAACTCTTAAGAGTAATAAAAGAAAGCAACTGCTAAGGAAAGTATTTTTCTAAAACAGGGTCACCAGCAAGTGTCTGCTGGTGTAATTCTTCTGTTGTAGAATATTTTTTAAATTTTACTTTAGAAAAAAAATTGGTTATATGTTTGAAATAGTATTTTCTCATTGGGGCAGCTAATTATCACAAAGGGAAGATAATAGTTAGCTTTAGTTGCTAGGTGTTTTTCTTTTATTTTTAGAGCTGTAATTACCGTGGTTCCAGTGTAAAACAACTTTCAGAATTACCAGGACATTTTTGAGCTCCAAAACTTTGAGTCTTAGTTTTAAAAGCTCAGCATTTCCAAGTATGTACTACCCAATATCCTTATGTCCCAGAATTGACCAATAATTAAAGTGCTGAAAATAAATAAAGTTAAACTACTATTAAACTTGACAGGAATTTCAAAAGTAAGGTAAGCCCAGAATTAGAATGTGAAATATGTAATTTTATTGCAGTCCCCTTTGGCATATATGTTACACATGATGTTAAATTACATGATAAATATTTTTTTAATGTAGCATTGAGTACACAAATCTGACAGTGCTCCGGGAGTGATTTAAGGTTACGCAGTGAGATGATTGTCTGTAACACCTACAGCAGATTTGCTGCAGGATTTGTGGGATCAGTAAAGTAGGAGTTTGCAGCAAGTATGTAAAACACCTGAATGCTATTATGTAAATGAATTTAAAATTAATTTATTCTGTGAGTGTTCATTCAGTATGCACATACTGAAGTGTATACTCATGGCTCCCACCTGAGGGTGTAAAAAGTGAAGACATTTCTTATTTCTTTCATATGACCAATAGCAGCAAAATTAAGCCCTTACAGTCTCCAGCTGCTTCTATATGCAGTGTTAATTCGTGCTAGTTAACAGCTTTTTTTTGTCAGCCAAGATAAGATTTATTTGACAATATGCTGATTCCCCCAGTGTGCATGCACCCATCTTTTGCATGACTGAATGTGTGGTAGTAATTCTGTATAAAAGTAAAGATTTTGCACCTCCCCCTTGACTGAATTAGCCACGAAAGGTATAAATCACAATTTAGAGTATTGTTGCAACCCTATCCTTTTGGTTTTGAATTTTTTAGTCACTTCAGTGGGAGTTAGCTAGGGCTTTAAATACTTCAGTTACTTCAATAGCAGACAAATGAGAAGTCATAGTCTTTCCTTGTAAATTCAGTATTTTAAGTAACAGTTGAAAAAGAGGGGTGATTTAGCGCTATGTGATCTTTGTTCAGGCTGTGATCCCTGTTCCTGTGTCCAGTTAGTTCACTGGTGGATCACGGCAGCTTTCTTCTTGGGAAAGCCAGTTTGGGGTAGAGTCAGAATTCATGGCACTGTGGAAGGCCAAGATACAGTATGTTAGATTTTTTAAAGTAACTTCCACTTGAAGTGGAAATGTGTAAGCTTTCATTAGTATTTACCTTTAAAATGTAAATGCTTAATGTAATAAGATACAGATTAGATAAGTATACATACTTAGAGTATAAATTAAACGATAGAGAAAAAAGTTATTTCTATTACGAATATATTTGAATTCTCACAATGGAAACATTTGAAAAATATAAGTGACTTTCCAAAAAGACTTCCTTTATGCTGTAGGATCAGAAGAGATCATTAATCTCCTGAATCCATTAGATGTTTTGATGATAATTTTAAGGAGGCTTAATTTTTCAGTGGATATCAAGTACTGGTAGGGGTTTTTTTCCTTCTCTTTGAGGCATATTTTGTCTAGACCACTAGGTCTGCATTTCAGTGAGAATCTATTGCTTTTTCCCTTGGTAACTGTATACATAGATATACACATACATAGCAAATTCAATACTAGGAATACTGTTGTTGAAGCTGGCTTTCTCTGCTTAAGTGTAATAATAATATTAATGATGATGTTGATAACTTAATTCTGATTGTTGGTATGTAAATATGGATACATAGTTTAAAACACTAGCCTGGAAAGGAGACAAAGAATATGAGCTGACTATCCATGGCATTATTTCTCTTTAAGGAAAATAAAACTGGATCTGACATTTCAAAATGTTTTTGGCAAAAGCATGTCAAACAAAGTATGCAACCTCCTTTAATTGTTAAACTATGCTGAATAAATCTGTCCTGACAAACCTGTTAGTATTCCACAGCTGACACAGTGGAAGTATACTGCATTGTAATTATTTCTTTGTGCAGCAAGATTTGCTGGACTGGGCCTCACAGTGTTCAATCATGATAGAGTCTTCCTGCAAATATGAGACATTTCTGACTACCTGCTTGTGCTTCTGTCTTCCTATCATGATACACATTAGATCCAGTTTTGGAACTGCTTCTGTGTAAAATGAGTGAGGATGAAGCTAGGCTGTCATTTTTCAGTTGGATTTACATATTTTCCCCATTAAGTTAAGCTCTGATGTCACTCAGTGTTTAAAAGCTTGCGTGTCTCAGAATCTGAGTGAATAGGCACTGATAGTCTCTTTCGACTTGGTATCAGGTTCATACTGAAAAAATTACTGTATTTTTAAGATTATATATGGGCTCTAATCCAGTCCAATAATTGCCTTACTATACTGACTGTTCTGGAGTACCTCTTTTAGCTGTAAAAGTCTTAACTATTGCAGAGTTAGCTGGCAGGAATATAATTGTACCCAGAGACATAACTTATAATTGAACTGGTGAATGCAGATTTCATTTCACTACTTTTTGTGATACTGTGCAGGAGAAGTATTCTAGAAGAATCTATGGCAAGCACATAAATGCAATCAGGAAGGAAGCCTTACAATTCAAGCCCTAAGCAAAACCGTACTAATTCCTGGAAAAGCTGATGAACATATTGAGGATTTTTTTGTAATTTAATTGTTAAAACAAGAAACTAGATCTTCCCCAGTAACTATTTGTAGTTGACCTTGGAGGTCTTTCTCTAAAAAATGGTCACTTTGAATAAATATTCTTACTTATTTCAGCCTGTGCTTGTCCTAGAGGCTTCTATTGGAGGTAGTATTATGCCATAAGTATCTGTATTAACAGTAACAGTTTATGATTTTTAGATTGTATATATCATACAATGTCCAGTCAAAAACTTTAGGTGTAGAGCAGATTTCTACCTTTAGTGATTTTATTTAGGTTTCATGACAATATGGATTTCATTATTTTGTTTGAATAATGAAGCTGATTGACAAATGCAACAGAATTATGTTTTTTTGAAGTAGATATACAATACAGAAATATCTTCTCAAAACATTTCTCTGTGTCATTCACTGTTTGCTGGGCAGAATTTTCTTTTTAGTTACAGACAGAGAAAATTGTACATAGAAAAAGATCACCATGAATAATTTAATTTAGAAAAGGTTAACATACTTCAAAGTTATATATGCACCAAACTCCACATGGGCCTTTAAGTTGGAAGAGCTGAGTAAACCCACAGTATACCCTGTCATGTGTAACCACTATATGTAGATAATGGACAGAATTAACCAAAATTTAGTCAGACCAGAAAAAAATCCCCAAAAACTAGGAGACCACTGCTATGGTATAGATTCTGTATCTGCATGAAACTTAAGGTGTGAGAGCTATGCAAAATTCTACTGGAATGAATATTGAAAACCACTGAATAAAGTAAATTATGTATTGCTGCCAGAATAATTCACATCCTCAGCAGAACATACACAAATGTATTAAATTACCAGAACTGGAACAACCACAAAGTAAGGATATTCGCCCATGTGTAAAATCAAGCAGAAGCAGAAGGGAGATAGCAAAAACTGTCCTGGTTGACTTTAAGTGTATGAATATAATTATTTCAGTTCACAGACTTGTATCCCAAGCCTGAAGTTGACCATCAGCATAAAAATTTGCTCATTTGAGAAAGGAGTTTTAATTTAATTTGGGAAGATTCATAAGGTGATTTTAAAAATTAAAATATATGTTTTTCTAATTTATTTTTTTATTATTATTTTCAGGTGTAAAACCAAGGAAATGTGGATGGAAGAAATGGAATCTTGAAAGCTTTAAGGCTGCCACAGTAAACCGTACTAGTAAAGATGCTACTGCTAACATGCAAGCTAGTGAAACTACCAGTCCTACAGCAGACAGTAAGTCTTGTAAATATTTTTGAACACATAATGTACATTACTTGATGCATTTTGGAATGAAACTTGTAGTACACTGCAAAATCTAATTGTCAACATAAATTATTACTACGATTTTCGGTTTGTTTTGCACAAAATCAAAATGTCATAGCAATTAAAAATGAATTGTGGATTTTGATCAGCATTGAACACATACCCTCCCGGTATATTAACACTTCAATTTATTTAAGCTGTAAACAATATTACAAGGTATTTTAAGAAGCTACTGATACTCCATCTAGTAAAATCTGATCTTTTTTGATTTGTCAGTTCCTCTAATAATAATGACAACTTCCCTTTCCCTTCTCTCTTCTCCCTGCCTGCAATTGCTGTTCTCATTCTAACAACTACAACCATCATTTATGCTACCAATCTTCTCTTACTCCTTTTTATCTTCCTTCTGCCCCAGTCATAACCAAACAACTCTTCTCATCCTTGCCATTTTTTCCCATCCTTTTTTCCATGGATTCATATTTTTTTTCCTGGATTTAGATCATTCCTCAGTCACCAAGTTAGGAAGAACTTATTTTTGTTGCAAAACAACTCAAAGTGCCTTTATGAGAAAACTCATAAATTTACATCATAGGTGTCATTTAAGGCAGAGAAGTTTGTGATTCTTTGATGTGCATTTTCTGGTGTATTATTTGCTATATAAAATAGGGATATCACAAGTCTTAAAGATAAGCTGAAGTATATTTTAGAAATTTGTTAGTGGTACAATCTACCTGAATGGGAAAAGAGATCTCTGTGCAAATTTCAGAGGCTACTCACCCCACTCTGTTGATAACAATCTTCCCACTTCCCAACCTTTACCATTTTCAATGATATTACTGTGACATGTTTTCTCTATAGTTACATTAAATATTTGGGATAAGGTAGAGGGTTGTCTCTTGTATCTGTTAATGTTAAAAAGAAAAGGTTTGGAATGTGTTGTACTCGGGAAACCTTGAATTAGTGAAGTACTGCAGACATGTCAGAGAAATGGAAGTGTTCTGCCATGTGCCATGATTCCCACAAATCTTTCTCTTGTAATGTAGATCTAAGAGAACTGTGTAGATTTTTCCCAGTGGAACAGGCTATCTAAGCAAAGAGGAGAATTGCTCCTAAGACTTAGATGAAGGATTTGATCTGTACAAATGAGAACAGCTTTGTAAAATCTTGGTATGGATTGCTATGCACATCTGTGGCTTAATAAAGTGAACTATCTTACTGTCAGTGTGTGTTGCCCGCTAGTTTTCCTGAACAATTTTCCTTTTTTACTTTTGGGGTTTTTTTTTCCAAGTACAATTAAAGAAATGAAATGTGGTTTCTTTAAAGTTGAAAGTCAGTGTTACTCTCATCAAGTGCAGTCTTGAAAGGAAACTCATGTTTACAGAATCCGTTTTTTGTATGTTGCTCAGTTTGCAGTACAGTTTTTGGAAACAGAAATGTATCTATGTTTTTGAACAGAGGAACATTTGGGTTTAAAAAATAATATGCTTTTACAAAACCTAAAACCAGTGGAAACATTTGCATGATTTTTCTAAATTACAATGGTTTTGTTCTGCTATAATCATATTTCCTTTTGGATCTTGGTCATTCCAGTGCTTTACTAGTGTATGAGAACAAGAATATGAAACAGATTAGAAAATGATTATTTGTGAAGCAGGTTCAGTAAATCACCTCAGCTGTTGATTGTAATAACAATTCTGAACTAAGCGATTCTGTTTTAATGATAGTAGTTTCTGAAGTCACTGAAGCTATTGTTATCTTGACGTTTCTCTCCAAGATAAAATGACTTGTTTTTTCCTATGGCAGTAAAATAAAAGGGAGAAGCCTTACTATTTTAGCTCTTCCTGTTAATCTCCTATTCACAGCTACTCATATAGACATAAACAAGCTAATCCTGTTAGCTAGCTTGAGCAGAGATAACAGTCTAACTGTGGTGTCCTGTGTAGCAACAGAAGTCACTATGAGTGTGGGTAGAAACAGCTCCATGTCCTCTGCTGGCCTGTGCCCTGTTGTGATTAGTCTGGTAATAAAGCTAGTGTGAGTGTAAGTTTAATGTTTCAGCAGCACATACCAGGCTTGAAATTCTTTTTCTTACTTATGAAATAGGACATTGAAAGGGGCTTACTTAAAGTTAAAGAAATCTTTCGCAGAACCAGATTTCAAAGGCCAGCAGATGAAGCATGAAAACTCAGCAGCTACTAGCTGGTGACTTGATTCTTGTTCATCAAAACTGGTGCTGTCCAAGGTAATACTAATTGTGTTTGTGCTTAGACAGCCAGTTGTAATTGTAAAGGGAGTTGGTCCTCAATTCTGATTAAAATTATACCATGTAACATTATTACCACTAGAAATGTTTTTTTTTAATAATAAAGATATATAATACTGAATTAGTTGGAAGGATAGAGGTTTCTTCTCTTTGAGAAGAGGGATATAGGCTAGAAGTAGTGCCTCTGCTGCTGTATAAAAGCACAAATATATAAATAAGACATTACATAATGGTTTGCATGAGTGTGCAGTTAACATCTCACTGTAGATATGTTCATCCATTGTTAGCACATGGTCAGAAAAAAGGTGCAAGCCAATAAAGACTGGTCTGTAGAATGAGTTGTGGTTGGTTGACCCTAGCTGGATGCCAGGTGCCCACCAAAGCCACTCTATCGCTCCCCCTCCTCAACTGGCCAGGAGAGAGAAAATATAAAGAAAAGCTTGTGGGTCGAGATAAGGACAGGGAGAGATTATTCACCAATTACCGTCACAGGCAAAACAGACTTGACTTGGGGTAATTTGCTTAATTTATTACCAATCAAATCAGAGCATGGTGACCAATATTAAAACATCTTCCCCCCCCCCCCCCCCCCCCCGAGTCTAAGATGAGAAAGAATAAATAAGTGCAACTTCACTCCCAATATCCCCTACCTCATCCCCGCACCAGCAGGTCAGGGGGATGGGAAATGGGGGTTGCGGTCAGTTCATCACATGTTGTTGTTGCTGCTGCTCCTTGACCCTCAGGGGAAGGACTTCTCACACTCTTCCCCAGCTCCAGCATGGGGTTCCCCTCGTGGGAGACATTCCTCCATGAACTTCTCTGTTGTGAATCCTTCCCACGAGCTACAGTTCTTCACAAACTGCTGGAGTGTGGGTCATTTCCATGGGGTGCAGTCCTTCAGGAGCAGGCTGCTACAGCATGAGCTCCTCTCTCCATGGGTCCGTAGGTTCTACGAGGAGCCTGCTCTGGTGTGGGCTTCCCATGGGGTCACAGCCTCCTTCTGTCATCCACCTGCTCTGACATGGGGCTGTCTGAAGGCTGTAGGTAGATATCTGCTCCACCATTAACCTTCATGGCTGCAGGGGAATCTCTACTCTGGCACCTGGAGTACCTCTTCCACCTCCTTCTTCACTGACCTTGGTGTCTGCAGAGTTGTTTTTCTCCCATATTCTCACTCCTCTCTGAAAACACTGTAACCTTTACGTGACAAGTTTATGCATCTTCATTCAAATTCCTCTGCTTTTCTGGTTAGCACTGAAGGAAAACAGTTTATTCTCATGAGGAAGTAATTTCCTCTGGATTGGTTTCTTTTTTTCCCTTCTGCGATAAAAGTCAATCTTTTCAAGTGCCAAGCCTCTAAGTAAAAGAGTTTTCTTAATGAAACAACCAATCTTGGTAAGCTAGGATCTGCCTTCTAAACAGAATTGAAGAAAATCTCCCTTTTTAGGTCTGGAATGTAAGCAGTTATAGAATTTCAGGGTCTGGAATGCTTGAGATTTACAAGCTAGCTTTTCTCAGCCAGGTATTGTGAAGTTATTTACAGGGCTCAGCTTTTAACACTCGGTAGTTTTAAAACTATATGAATTTTTATTTCTATTTTCAAATTTTTAAAAATTAAATTCTGTATTTGTATTATATGTAAGACTATGAATTTAAATGTATGATGCTTATTTAGAAGTTTTGCTGTATGAATATTGTTAACGTTAATATAAATACTGTGGGCCCCTCAGGTGAAGAAGGACAGGGAACTACTTGAACGAGTCCAGTGCAGAGACACAAAGATGCTGGAGGGAGTGGAGCATCTCCTGCTGAGGAGCGGCTGAGGGAGCTGGGGCTCTTGAGCTTGGAGCAGAGGAGACTGAGGGGTGCCCTCATTCCTGGGGATCAGTTTGGAAAGGGCAGTGTCAGGAGGAAGGAGCCAGGCTCTGCTCTGGGATGTCCAATGCCAGGACAAGGGGCAATGGTCCCAAGCTGGAGCACAGGAGGTTCAAGCTGAAGATGAGGAAAAGCTTTGTCAGTGTGAGGGTCCAGAGCATGGCCCAGGCTGCCCAGAGAGGTTGTGGAGTCTCGTTCTCTGGAGACACCCAAAGCCCTGGCCGTGTTCCTGTGTGACCTGGTCTGGGTGATCCTGCTCTGTCAGGGGTTGGACTGGATGATCTTTCAAGGTCCCTTCCAACTCCTAACATTCTGTGATTCTGTGAAATGTCATGTTAAAAACCTCATGCAGCTCCTTGAATATTTTCCCATCTGAATTTCTGCTTTAAAGACAGTCTTGATCTTCAAAATTATTCTACTAACAATACAGAGAGGTTAGCTTTTTCTTCTGCTAATAAATTCACCTTCTTCCCAGCTTTAAGTAAACATGTGATTAAAATAACTTACCTTTTAAAACTCATCCAGTGATAATAATGGTTGAATTTCTTTTTTTTTAGTTATTGATTGATTGTTAAATAGTGATTATATTAGTTCTAAGTATGGATCTCAACTCTGATGATGACTGTTTCCCTAATTTGGGGAAAATTATTTAACCTGTCACTTCCATTTTCTACATATGTTAAATGTTATGAAATTACCAGTTTTTTTAAAAAAGTTAGTATTGAGGCGTTAGACTGCATAGGCTTATGAAGTATTTAGGCTACTCAGATGCTGGTCTTTATTGATTTAACTTTAACTTACATTTTGCTTCAGGTCATTCAAATAGAATTTACATCTTTTCTTCAAAATGTAATTTCAACCATAGACAATTGTATTTGACTAATTACTCAATCATTTAGTTATATGATTATTACAGATGTTATGCACAGTGGTGTTTTGAAGTACTTGCAACAGAACTGAAAGTGAGACCATATTGTAGCATATTATGTCTTTTAAAGGTCATGGAAATTGTCCAACTGTCATTTTTTATTGTGTTATGAAATGTATTTACACCATTTTGCATACCTTTAATGACATACAAGTTATTATAGGTAAGCTATGAGGCAAATGTGTAATTATCCCCCTAACATGGAAAATGTGGTTTCTGTAGTTGTTCAAAGAGGTTGAACTGTGCTCTAAATGGTGGTTTTAAGAATAACAACTTCCAAATGGGTCATAGACTCATTTGGGTTGGAAGAGTGCTGCAGGTCTCTAGTCCAATATCCTGCTCAAAGTAGAGCCCACGCTGATTTTGGACTGATTTGCTTAGGGCTTTGTCCAGTCAGGTCGTCAAAATCTCTGTGAATGGAGATTCTGCAGTTTTCTACGAGATTCCCCAGAATGAGATTAGCTCTTTTCTGTGTCACAGAGTATTTATCAGCACTAATACAAAGATAAGCAAGTAAGCAGAACCTTGTTGATTTAATTTAAAGAGCCTGCGTAATGGAGCAGTTTTGGGGAAATGTGAATGGTCAAACCACAGTCTGTTTACACGTTGTAGTATCTGTGGTAAACAAAGAGAAAAGCTAGATGAAAGCCAATGCGTCTGAAGGAAAAACAAAGACATTACACTTGAGAGTGGCTTTTACAGCCCACTTTGTTTGGATTTCTTGAACCTTTAGTATTATAAAGGTTAGTAATGAGCCATATCCAGGCAGGTGTATCTGTTTCTTTTCATATGAACCTGTTTTCCTCCTACATGGTATATTGCATGACGAATATTAAGACTGGATCGTGAAGTATTTCATATAAGAGGCCTTTGTGGGGATTTCGATGTCTATTTGAATAATACCTGTTAAAATCTAATAGATTCTCTTTTAAAATAACTTTTAATAGTTTGCTACTGTAGATCATCGCTATAAATTTTATGAGTATTATTCTCAGGTTTTAGGACTAAATTCATTCTTTTTGAGACAGGTGAAAAGAAATACATTTTATTTCAGAAGTTATTTTCTAAGTTAAAGATATTTTGCTCAACTGGGTTGATCTGATCTTGCTTTTCTGTTCATCTTTTCCATTATGTACTGGAACAGAACAACCTAGGGTATGTTCTACCCTTTAAGTCTGTTTAGCTGTTAAAATGCCAGAAGAAATGAAAGACAAAGCATAAAAGAAAGGCAAAATACTGGTTTTTCTTAAATGCAGCCTCTCCTCTGTTAAGCCAATGTAAGTAAGGTTTTGCAGCATGTAAGGCTGCATGACTGTGCTACTGAAGGATTGTATTGTTTGCACTCGGGTGTCTTTTTGTGAACCATTCACTTACGGGATGCATTTCAGATACAACAGCTGTAAAGCATAAAGCAGCCTTGACTTAGCTTATGATGATGGTAATATCGTGATCCATTAGATAAAGCATATAGGAGCAATGGCTAATTACTACTGGGGTTCAGGAATTATTCGACTGTGTTCCTATATTCGTGAATTACATAATTAAAAGCTTTTTAGAAGAGCTTGTGTGTATCTGGATTTAATTTTAAGCTTTTTTGGCATATATATTTGTGTATTAATGTGCATATTCACATTTTAAGTAAAGATTTTAAGCACAACCTTAATGAGATTTTGTTCTTTTAATTTTTATTTCAAAGCTTCAGCTAACCCTGTTTAGATCTAGAAACTTTTGCTAGTATGTTAATGTTGATAAGTGTGAACTTTATTTCAGTGTTTATATATTCACAGAAAGCAGTGCAGGCAGTTATCAGCAAGAAAGTCTTTGATAATACAGTTTATGTTCAGTGAATAAGTAACAGATAAACTAGCAAAAGCACAGCAGATGTTTACTGATACAGCTGTATTGACGAATTTTTCTGCATAGACCCATTTAGATCTGCACTTTGGCGTTTGATACTAGCAAGTTAAAAATCATTAATTTCCAAATTATAGTATTTGTTATACAAGTATTTTAAAAGAAATTAAATATTTGTTAAAGAGAAATGTTGCCATTTTCTGTGAGTGCTGTTATAAAGAAAGTGTCTCATGTAGGACAAAATGGTCGACTCTGAACACTTCTAATGAAAAGCGGAGCATTTAAGAACGTTTTTAATTAACTTGACTCCATTCCAGTTGTCTAGCATCTGTTTTAGCTAATTTTTGGTTATCTTTATCTAAGCACAATTATCACAATACCGAGAAAACTTGAAAACAAACTGAACAGAATGAAACGCTATAATGCATTAGTTGTTTAGGGCTTAGTTGAACACTAGTAGCTAGAAACTGAAGATGTCTTTTCTTCATCAGGTCACATTGAATTTGGCTGAAGTTTCAAAGTGGTCATATAGGCTCTTACATATTTCTGTAAGCATAGATTCTACCATTTGAGAATTATTTCCAATGCCTGCTGGAACTGCAGCCTTCTTTTACCTGCTGTAACTCTGAGCATGCTATTGAATACAATTAGTATGTGGCAAAGATTTTTGACATTTTTGCATTGTTTCTTTTGAGATGTCTGTTGTACGATTTGCTGCAGGCTGTCGTTTTTGTCTGCCATCCAATGTATGTTGGCAAGAGGGTTGTGTACTAGTCTCTGTGTCTGGTCACAAAAAAAATCATGCATCTCAGCCAGACTATTTTGTTATTCCTTTAGAATTAAAAGCATGTGAAACAGATGCAGCTTAGTAAGTATTTTTTTTATAAATAACATTTAAATAACTTAGAATAATAAAGTTCAAATACAACTTAAAATAAAGTTTAATGCTGTAACAACAGAAAAAGCATGTATAAGGATGGAAAAACAATATTGAAAGCTGTATGCCCTAACAGGAATTATACAAAAGATAGGATATGTTACATAAAAAACCTTAATATGTCTGAATTTTTGCTTCATCGTTATATAAAATGTTAATTTGTGAAAAGTGAGATGAAGTACATTATTTATTCCTATTCTTATTTTACATACTATATTTGAAACATCTTTCAGAGCAGCATTAGGTATTTGTTTCATTAATAGATAGGAACATTTTGTAGTAGAGTAAACTTAATTTTTCCAAACTAACGCTTTTATCTGAATACAACAATAAACATTTACAAGATTATATATTTTTTTTCTGATCATATAGTTTATGTATAGGATATCAGTTTCTTAGGGGAAGTATTTAAAATACTGCTCAGCCTCCACATTTACCATTGACTTGATAATCTGACAACTCATTCCAGCAGCCTTAAAGTCTGACATATTTTACACATTATAATCTGCTTATTATTATTATAGCAGCCATATTTAGGAAGCAGATAGGGTTTTTTAAATAAAATATTATCAGATAATCAAGTCATGACTTATTCTTCAGGGTAAATTAATTTAAGAAACTACCCAGTTAAAATGACTAAGATAATGATTGTACAACTCTTTAGAATTCTTTACAACTTTTAGTTAGTAAATCTGATTTTGTGTATATTTTCAAATCTTTTTCTTGTAGTCTCTTAAAAATAAACATCGATGCGCAAGTCCAGCTTGTTCAGTTTCTCAGTAGTATTCCAGCCTCTCTTGATATCTTTTCAAATAGTCTTCTTAAAAATAATCTTCCTGCTGGAACTAGTTCTTTATAGCTCATTTGTGATTAGGATATTCCCACAGGAAGAAAGTGGGATGCTCTATGTTCTTTCTTTGTTTTTTTACCTTTCATGGGGACCCCTTTGTGGTTTAAAGTAACAAACATCTCCTTTCCTTTGTGTGTCCATTTTGCAGAAGCATATGTGTTATAATGGTTTTCTTCAATCAGTTCTATGAAATTGCAGTCCTCATTGCATACTTTCTGTTGAGAGTAAATAGTAGAATAGACTAAAATAAGTACAAGCGTTTTGGGTTTTTTTTTAATTTAGATTAGGGAAGATGGGAGAAGAATGTGCATTATAAACCCCACATATTATTAATATTTTTAATAAATAAATTTGACTTCTCAAATCTGAGTATTGAATATTTTAGCTTTGTCTGCTTCCTGTTAGTAGTCCACATTTTAAAAAAAGTATATTAGCTGTAACCACTGAATTTATTAAATCATCATAAAAATCTAGTATGAGATGTATGGGGTAAGTACAGGATACATGTTAATTTGTTAGGAATCTATTTTACACAAACTGTACAGATGTTACATCTAAAAATACATATCTTTAAGATTGTACGTGACGATTGTACACACAGGAGAAGTTTGCATCCGTACCTTTCCATAAAGTCTTCCTGACTTGTTCATTGCCAGAAAGTATTCACTTTCCACTCCTTTGATTGCCACTATTCCAACTGCCACTGTTCGGATTTCTAGAATACCTGCAAAGGCACACAGTAAGGGCAGTGAAATGGTTGTCTGATCTCCAGTCAACTTAAAAGGTTTAGTTAAACCAGTATTCTGTAATACTTCTGTCTGTATTGCAAATCTAAAGCAATCATTCTCAGAAAACAGAAAAAAATATGTATTTATTCATGAAAAGAAAGGGCTAGACTTTAAAAAATCATCTGTATGTGATCATGTCAGCACAGAATTACTTAAAATACTGTATGATGATAATTTTTAAGTATATTCTGAAGTTGCAATTTTAAGTAACTTTCTGTTTTCAAAGAATCAGCGTATCTTAGAATTTATCTGGCTTAAGGTTTCATTTGGAAGAATTATATGCATAGCCATCAAGGTTCATAGAATTTGTGTAAAGCCTTTGTTTTGAAGCCTTGTGTAGCAGTATCATCTCCTTGAAAGCGTGTAAACCTTAGAACTTGCCAGTGATAGAAAACAGACCACAGTGTCTTAAATAAGATAAAGTATTTGCTTGACCTTTGTATGCTTTTATGACTGATCGGAGCTGTAAAGATACGTGTATTTGAAAATCATTAAAAGCTGTGCTGAGAACTAATTTATTCAGAACCAGAAAACATTCAGAGTTGTTTTCTATGAATTACTTTATTGTCATCTTGCCGACATGTATCTGCAATAGCTTTCTGTAGTCACCATGATACAGTTAAGTTACCTGCAACATAAAAAGTATTATTTTGTTAATTAAAAACCACCTGAGCAAAGGCAGGAGGATCATGCAAGTTACTAAGCAACACCAGGTTGTTTTCAAAGGGAAATATTATTGTTGTTTTAAGCAATAGTTCAGAGTTATGCTTCTGAGTTTGAGGCATTTTCTTCCATACTGTGTCACCTACAGAACTGTGTGCAGCAGCATCTGTACTGCAACTCCTCCAAAATGGGGTCTTTCAAAGTCCGCCAACTCTAGGCAAATTCTAATAAGCGAGGGAGGGGCAGAGGAAGGCTTGTGTTAGGTTGTCACCTGAAGGATGACCTTCCTCTTGAACGAAACATTTCCTTTTTCTCTCTTTCAAGTTTGTATTGCGTCTTCATAGGCACCACACATGATGATAATTTTTCATTAATTAGTTTTTTTAGAAACACATGAAATATCTGTGACATTTCTCCTTCTCTGTATTTTTTCTATCCTGATGTCCTTTGCTTGCTTTACTGTTCCGGTTTGCATTCTTCCTTGACATTACTGATGTATCAATCCTAGCCTGTATTGCTTCCTTGTATTTTCCTGTTTTCCCTGCCAGTGGATCAGGTTTGCTGTTCCCATGGCGTGTGCCCTGCCAGGCGTTCATCTCTGAACACTTGTACTTCTGTGCTTCTCTATAATGCCAGCCACCTTCAAGTAAAGCTTTCAGAATTCTCTGACAAGTTCCACTCTGCTGCAGGCCCAGCAACAGTTCTCACAAAGGATAATTTCTAACTGAAACTTACAAAAGTTATATTAACTTTCATTTAAATTTCACTTTAGAAAAACCACAATGAGACTGAAAAACAGATGAACATCTGCATCTAGCCAAAGAAAGAACATAGCAGGGGAAGGGATCTCTGGGTCATCAAGTCCAGCGCTCTGCTAGCTTGGGAATTGCATCAGATAATTCTCTTTTCATGAACTTTGCCAGTACTAAATTGGAGTTGTTATTTCTTTGCCCCCAGTGTTTCCGCCGAAGGCTGTTCCAGAGTTTGATTTATTTTAATGGCTAGAGACTTTGTAGTAATTTGCAATCTCTGTTTTTTCAGTGACAGCTTATATCCATTTGTTCTTTTGCCTGTGCTGGCCATTAACTGAAGGAGAGGGTTTTTAAAAAAAATCTATGTTTGAGTTTTCTATATTTCTATGAAATTATTTATACAGAATTAAAAAAATGAAATATTCAAAATTACTTTTTAAAACAAGTCATGCTAATAGGAATTGGGATTTCCTTGAGTAAGCTGATGTTGGCTGAAGTTACGGTAGTAAGAAATACTACTACTTTAAAAAAGGAAATGGCAAAAGCTTTTGTCCGAGGCAATATTATTATTAGAATTTTGACATTATTTTTTTTAGCTGCTTTTTTTTTTCTGAAGTAGATGGTGACATTCATACTAGCACTTAGAAATTATTTTGTTTTGGGTGTTTGTTTTTCTGCTTTATTCTTAGTTGAGACATAAATGTCTTTCATGTGGAAAATTTACACTATCGGATAGAAATTGGGATGTAAAAATATTTTATAAGCCTCCCGTATAGCATATCTGGATGGCAAAATAAAATGTTATCTATCAAAGTTATATTGTGCTTACAATTTACAAGGGCATGACGTGTGAATGATTCATAGTGTTCAGAACTTTACATGGCTTTTCATCTTGTTTGGTAAAATCCCGTTGTGCATAAAACCCAATGCATTTTAATTAAAGACAGATAATTTGAGATTCATAAATTATTGTGTCTATTCAGTACTATTTGCTATATTGTTATGTGCTTTTCACAATTTTATGCAGTTATTTGCCCCCAGAATTAGGGCCGACTCTGACAGAAATAACATTTGACACCCTGACTCACAGGTGATAAAAAATCCAGAGGATGTTTTAGGTCTTTGAGTGGCACTTTTCTGAAAATATTCTGTCTGTGCGTCTCTTCGTAAATTTAGTGAGGGAACACCACATGGTCTCTCCAATAGCTGTGTCACACTAAAAATGTTGTAATACTAGCAGTGTTAAAGAGAGAAAAAAGACCACAGAGAGTTTATAAGGTTTATAAGATGACCAGCTTTCTCCTGCACACCTATTATGCACGGCATAGTTCTCAAAGCACAAGTTTTTTGATGAACTAGTTAATGGAATCTTTAACACTTAGAAACAACATGATCTCACTGTGAAAACATCTAAACTACTTTTCTGGTTTTTAATATTCAGCTTTATATATAAATACTCAACACAAGCTTTGAGGTTAAAGAGATGTGAATAATGGAAATTGCTGTCTGTTCCGATTACAATTTTATAATATTTAAATATTTATCTTTAAATATAGAAAAGAGCTTTTCTATTATATTGTAATAATCACACCAAAGCAGGAAATTCCTAAAGCATACATCAAATAATAAAATAATAAATCTATAAGACAGAGAAAGTAAGTTATATTTTCCCCTCTTCATTTAATTTCCTTTCAGTATCTCTGTAAAGTAAGGATAACACATTATATTATGCTGTATGACATTATAGATGTATCGATCTGTCTTTATTTCGTATGTGTTACTCGTACTCAGTCGCTGTAAGAGAAATTGCATAATGGTAAATGGGCACTAGGATGGGTTGTTGCAGGTAGGAACCTAATCCAGCAATAGGTGCCAAAAGGTAATAAGACTGTTCAACCAGAGTTTTGACCAGGTGTTTCCTGTTTCTTCTATACTTGCCGTATTCATCTGCTACTGGCAATTCTTGCCAACAGATGTTGGGCTAAATGAAATTTGGCTCTGAGCTGATACGGTTATCCTTATGCTTTTAGTGTATATGGTTTGTTATACAGTTGTGACTGTTACATTCAGCCAAGTCTGTGAATGTGATCTTCTTAGTTTGTTTGTTCTTTAAGAAGCACCCCAAACCTCTTCTTTTTTCTCCTCTCTTTCATTTTTAAATTCTGGATTATTTCAATGTATTCAATAAGACTAGCCAGGAAGAACATTTGGTGTACTGGGAAAGTAACCCAATCATCTCATTTTTCTATAAATGCAGAAACAGCTTTTCCTCCAAGTGGTATTAAGGTCAACAACAAAACAGTAATATACTCTAAAGATTAGTTTATAGGGATGGTAACCTGAGTTAAGTAAAATTCACCAAAGCTAAAAATTGTCTTTTCTAGTATACAGTTTTTGTCCGCCTTTAAGATATGAATGGAATTAAAATGCATTAGTTTTGTTGCTCCTCTACTGTGAGCTTCAGTGTTCATGCTAATTCTTGTTAGCTGATTCATAGTTTCTGTATCTGTAGGAAAATGGTAATAGAAGTAAACCTGCTATGTTGTGTTATGTTTGTGGGCCATTTTATACGTAGAGGCAACAATTCTGTCCTCATTAAAGTGAATAGTAAGATTTCAGCTAACTTAGTTGAGCCAGGATTTTATCCCTAAGATGGTTCCTTCAGTGAGGCAGGAGAGGTATAGTAAGCTAAAGTCTTTTCAGAACAAAAAGAAATAGAGAAAGAAAGAAATACAGAAATGGGGAAAAACACGGAACAGGCACACACGAGATTTGTCTGTGCCAGTTTCTAAGTGTTAGTTTATGTAGCACCAGATACTTCAGAGAAATTATAAAGAACTAAAATCTACAGTTAGAAACTGTACTAAGGAAAGCCTCTTCTTGGTCTAACAGTATTGTTAGACAAGTATTCCTTGTCTTATATTAGCAAGTCTATTCTTATGTGCTTCCTATGTAAACTGTGTTTTAAAGTAACTCTATCTAAAGCATCCACATAAAAGTTCAGAAGAGGTTTAAGAGAAGACTTGAGTATACCACGAAGTAACTGGGAAAGAAATCAGATTAAAGCCAGAAAGAATTAAAAAAACTGAAAATGGGCATACAAAATTGAAACCAACTGTAATTTCTGTAAAATCAGCATGAAATTCCAAACAATTTTACATGGTTGTATGGTCAGTGTATCAAATGTAGCTTAAAATTCCTGCAGTGAATGAAGTTTCCTACAGAGCTGAAATTCTGTCTTGTGTATGTAAAAGACACTCAGCTGAGAAGGGATATAGTTTCTCTTTAGAAGACAACAACTATGGACGCTGGCAGCAGTCTTTTTAACCACTTGGTGCAAGCTAAATAACAGACATTTGATATAAAATCCAGTAGCAAAAAGAAACAACCCGTTGGGTTGACACAACCATTTTAGTATGAAATACATATCGGGTTTTGGAGACAATTTACATAATAAATGAGGTGAGTTCCCTGTCGTTCTGATCTAGAGTGACAGTTGCTCGGTACTTTACCAGTAGAGACTTTTCTGTCTGGACTTTTTCCACTACTGTGGCCTGTGAAACAGGACAGTACCTCAGGCTGGACATTTCTGTAGACAAAATGGCAATTAGCTACATCATCGATACAAAACTGAGCATTCTCATGTGAGATAGTTCTTTCTCGGCAAGTGGTATTTGAGAACTTTGGTTTTAATCACATGATATTAAGTATCTTTTTCTGATTTAATTAATGCTTCTTTTTTGCTTTCCCTCCCCCTTTTTTTTCCTTTTACAACATGGTAAGACTGACATTTTATTTGTTTTAAAAAGTCTTCGCTTTATTGCTATACAATCTGTGTACAGGTTATATTAAACCAATTTCCAACTATATACAGCCATAGCTGAGTAGGCAGAGTTTCTTTATGTTTGCCCATAATATCCTCAAATAACAACATCCTATCTGTAACTAGTGAGAGCCTGGTGGTTTAGCATATCCAGGGCATTTCGGCTTTAATAATTTTGTAGCCAAGAGGCTGAAAGAGCAATTGCAACTCTTACTTCTGAGAGCTGTAAGGAAACGTGTAAGTGCAGCACCCTACGGAAGGTCCAGCAGGAGGTAACAACCCGTCCAACAGGTCATTGAAGAGCAGCAGAGCAGAACCACTGAGCCACGGAGCTGCCCCAATGTGTTGGGCGATGAGATTGTTCAGGAAGGTTTCAGAAAAGGTTTCAAAGCACACATTCTATTCAGTCCCTCATCAGCTGGCTCTTTTTCCAAACGTTTGTGTATGTTGACAGTTATCCCCTCAATATCTATCACATGATGTTTCTGGTCATTGCATCTCGATTTGCCAGTATCAGAGTTTTTCGTAGACATGAACTCAAAGCGAAATTTTGTCATCCATTACGTTTTTCAGCAAGACTGACAGCAATTTCATCCCAGTATTTTCCTGTTCTCTCAGGTACATGTGTTATGATAAAATGTTTCAGGCTAAGGTGGAAACTGCTAAGAAGACTTCTGCAGTCTTCTAAATGCTGGAAAGAAGGGAAGAAGAGGAAAAGTGTATTTTTTTAAGGAAAGGAAAGCAAAAGCAAACGTCCAGAAGCCAGTTATAATTTAACGTTCTTGTTACTTCCTTTTTAAAAAATAGCTAACAGATAATAGATCTAATGCTGATTTTTAAAATATTCTAAATGCTTTACAATACCAAATTCTGTGTGATATTTACAGCACTTTATTTCTTGTTGCCTCTCTGTGCACAGTTGGAAAAAGTTGGAAAAAACATTCTGTTGCTGATGTTTAGGGGTAGGGAGCTGACACTGACAGTTTAGCACTTGTGAGGAATGTGTCTGTGAAACACCCTTGCCTGGCAGAATTGTCTTACGATAAAGTATGTGGAATCGCAAATAAGGAAAGAGGAGGCGGAAAAGACTTGGATGGAGAATAAGTCAAAACAAATGAAACTTCCAAATTTCACTGACTTGTGTTTCTAATTAATTAAGTTTGGAGCACGCGTTTATAGATTCAAGTGACCTTTGCAGATGACTCAAGGCCAAGAAAAATGCTCTCGTCATTGCTTACAAGACAGTATTTAATAGTATTTAATGTACTTTGTTCTTTTGTTCTGGGATTTAATAAGTTAATGGTTTTGCCTCTTAAAGCAAGAAAATACAAGTCATGATGGTCAATCATACAGTGCTTTGGAAAGCTTTCCTAGTGTTACTACATGCATTCAGTGAGCCAGCGCAGTAAATACATTCATTAGCTGCCCTATTTCACTTGAAATGTTTTTCCAGAAGAGTCTATCAGTGTTTGTTTTCTGAAAGTAAATGAATGCTTTCATTGCGTAGTTTTGTAAGTCACTGGTTTCAGGAAACATTACCTCTTTCTGTCTCTTAAAAAAATAGTGTGTATATTGTGAAATACTTATTTGTGCTGAAGTTATTTTGATTCTCAATCATATTTTTAAATAGATGTGGCTTGAAGTTCTTTTTTACAGAGAGCAGTTTGTGTGCTCATTCTCTCTCAAATATAAAATGTAATGGTAAAAAATTTGCTGCAAATAAAGGTATTAGTTTAAGAGATATCATCTCAGAAAACAAGCTAGTACACACGTACACTACAATTTTCTTTTTTTAACTCTTATATTTGTTTATCCATGTGTTACTCATAATTTGGATTTATAGCATTGACACTAATAAAATACATTGTTATTTACGGCATGGACCAATATGAAAGGCTAATTATTTAGAGGCATTGTGCTGTATCCATGCGTGCATTTGCTGTGCATGTGTAGACTATCTGAAGCACCCTAGATATGAATATGTACAAATTATCTGCACGTAAACAATAGATCTGTCAAGGATTTTCAGTGGAACAGTTGAAGCTACTGCTTCAGTGAGGTGCCAGACATCTGGATATCATGGACAAATATTCAGAGCACTCAAAACTCCTGGTTTTGTCCCATGTATAATTCCAAGCAGGAAAAATTGTGGTTGTCTGAGGAAACGTAATTAACGATAGAGCGATATTCCTTGAGGACTTGATGCAGCATATTGTTCAAGCATCCTCAAGTAACAGAATTTGCTTATAAGATTTAGTCCATGTGCAGAACATGTTTTATTAATTGTAACTTAATTGTTTAATTAACTTTTTGCAATCCACTGGGCACAAAAACAGTAGGAATACTCTATTTCTTAAAAAGTCAACTAATTGCTAAACAGATGTCCATCAAAGTACTTTTTGCACTTCAGTGGATTTTCATTTATTGATCATTTTCAAGATTCCTTACTTGGCATTATATTATCCATAACTGATTTATGGATAGTTGGCACTGTTTGCCAATCCTATGAACTAATAAATACATGCATTGTTAGATGAAACAACTTTATTATAAACCATTGTTCTGGTGGTATTCAGCAGTTGACAGAGAAGTTGGAATGGGAGCCATGTCAAGGTCTCTGAAAGAAACTGCTAACTTGCTAACTCTGTAAATTTAAAAATATAAAAAAAGCAAGATGACAATCAAACAGAAGAGAAAAAATATGACAGGGAACTAAAATGACTGTTTAGAAATGCTGTTATTTTACTTACAAGATCTGTTCTTTGCATGTGTACTTGCACTTGTGGGTGTTTGCCTTTGTGACAGAAAAGGAAGGAGTAAGCCATGTTCCACTTTTAAGTCTGCATTGTTCAAAGTATTTACACAGCTTTGCATGCATTGTCAAATGTGTAATCTGGCCTTCTGAACGTGTATCACTGGTACCACAGCATAAAAAGAAGAGTCTGGTTTGAAATTCCAGATTGATGTTCAGGAAATATACCTTCCTTTTCACTTACAGAGTTACCATATTTGATCTGCAGTGAGTAAATGTTAAAAGACACCTTTTCTAGTTACTTTTTATTTCTAATTACTTTTAAAGTGAATAAAAGTGCTCATCAGTTTCCAACACTCAGTAAAGCTTACCTCCACTAACTACTGTAGTGAGGATTTCAGTGACCATATTGCAATGAATTATTGCTGAAGAGAAATAGCTTAGCATTTCTGAGTGTTTTTCCTTATTGTGCAGCCTGTTTGGCCTCAGTTTTATGTTAACTCTCTGCTAATGTTGGTGAGTTAGATAGATATGCAAATAAAATGCTTCATTCTTCATAGGAAATGGTAACTTAATAAGAATTTGGCTTGGATATTCTGATTCTAAATTGCTTTCTCCTCTTCTGTGTACGTCTCTGGACCATTAATTCTGTGGACCACTGTCTTTCCACTGTTGCTCTTGATTTGATCTTCAGAACCAAAAGGCTGTAACATTTTTCACTGAAGGAGATTGTAAAACTATGGAACTTTTCAATTTAGAGGTCTGACTTGTGAGCAGCAGTACATAGTAATGGCTGCATAACATGCTGCCCCAGGCAATCATTCACTCGTGAATTTCTCATTAAACTTATTAGAACCCTTCACTTTGCTGATCTCCACTGTGTATTTCATATAAATATTTTCTTGATCAGCCTCTTATACAGCATGTAGTCATTTCTTATTTTTCAGGAAACTCCATTTCCCTCCAATAAAAATTGCCTTGGAGCTCAACATATGGTTATAATGAAAAATAATATTATTTTTTAGAATTAATAGTGGCATGTAAAATCCAAGTCTTAATCCTCAGCCTGAAAAAGTACTCTCTTATTACAGCATTAATAATTTACTGCTATTAAAAATGGAAAAAAAGGATGGACTGTCTGTTTACAAAGTATAATTGTTTCCAAGCAGTAAGAAAATTAACGATGTAGTCATTTAGAGCTAAACTTGTACAATAAATATTTAAAAAACTCAGATGAAGGATATTTCTAGTATTCTTTTGTGCCAATTTCACTGAAAAAAAAGATCTTTTCAAGTTTTGCAGACTTTTAGAATCTAGCTTTAAAATAGCAAAAGTAAATGTAAAACACTGCTAATTAACCTTTTCACAGCAAAGCGAGATACTTCCATTTATGACACAAAACTTCCCAAATTTAGAGTTTCAGTGCCCACAGCTATTTTGATTATTTGAAACTTGGAAAATTCCACATGGGACCAGAACCTGCTGTCCCTCCAGGTTTTTCCGTAACACAAAAGTTTTTAAATATATTTATTTGCTCTTTGATATTTGTTGCTGTGCTGTTTTGTGTTTTCACCTAGTAAAGAGCTGCCATTCTGGTGTCTTGCCTCAGCATCACTGCAGATTAATCTTCCCTCCCCCTTTCCTGGGTAGAATTGGTGATCATAGTTGACATTAAATTGGTCATGTCATGTCTATGGAAGACTTCCCCCCCCCCCCCCACGAAACAC
>NW_010207851.1:105143-108812 GCF_000695765.1 Mesitornis unicolor
AGCACATATTCACATTTCATATACATATTTCTGTCTATAAGAAATTGAATGATTCATTCAATTGATTCATTGAATTGTGTTCTGAAAACCTTCAATTCCAGGTGCATTGCGTGTGCTCTTCTGGCTTACTACCTGTATAAGCTGGCTGCAGGCAGTTGCAAAGATAGCATAAATGAGACGTGGTACTGTGTGCTGGGCTTATTCAGTTGAAGGGGGCAAAAATAAATCTCAGACAGAACCTGTTCTTCTTTATATGAAGTATTCCCTCACCCTCAAGATCTGTCTGTTTTGTTCTGTGTATTATGTTCTGTCTCCAGCCATTCTGGTTCTGTGGCAGCTTTTCTGGTTCCTGAAACAGGCCTGACAGAAGGAATGGCACTCCTGTATTCTGGGACAGACTGCAGCTAAGAACTGCCCTCCTGTTCTTTCAGGATAATTTAGAATTACATACTGTTGACAAATATTACTAAGAGCTATTATTAAATGCTCTTAGAACAATCATAATGCCATTCTTGATGCTGACAACTATTATCAGTTTAAATATAAAGTAAAATGCATTCTTAATAGTAAAAATGTTCCCAGATGTAGCTAATAACTGAATTGTTTAAAATAACTTAAATCCAGAAAGTGGACACAGAGGAAAGAAGGTGGCTGCAGTGTTCCAGAGCTTGAGTGTATACTTAGGGACCTCTGGCACAGGGGCAAATAGTTTTAAATGGTTGGAAATTTTGGACAGTAAAATTCTGTTTCATGCAGTTAAGAGAGCATTTAATTCATAAACGGTACAAACACTTGCAAGAGAGAGGCATCTTTTCCTCTGAGTAGTTATGTAAAATGTAGGGCCTGCCCTACCCAAATGAATACATTTTAGTTCAATTTCCAAATCAGATCTGATACTTGGTGCAGGAACAGCTGAAGCCAAACATCTGAATATACCAATTACAGCGTCTACAGGAACACAAGCAGGCAGTATGTAATTCCTCTCAAGGTACAAAATGCAAGAAGCTGCTAAGAAAATCATACTAACCTCTTGCTGCACCAGAGTGGGAATTGATAGAAACCATCTGGTTCACTTCTTCTGCCTTCAAAATGCTACTGGACATATATTTCTATGATAGGGTCTCTCAAATTGTTCTAGTTTACTGCTGGCAAATAATTCAGATTTAGGTGAACTTTCAAAATCTGTATTAGACCAAACACTGAAATATAAAATAATAGAAGGAGAAAATTGAAAAACTCTCAAAACAAAAAAATGATCTAACCATTTAATCCAATTCTGATAGATAAATAAATTAGGATCTTTGTACCTGATGTTTCTCCTGTCGTGGTCAGTGTATGGATGAAATTGTGTGTTCAGTTATCCAACCATCCTTTTTTTCCCCCCAAATGGCTTAATACTTCTTTATCTTAATTTTGCCTAATTTACTTCTAGTTGCACACTGTTTTTACCAGTCTAAAAATTTTATCTAAGATGGAAGCCTGTCTTTAGGGAAGTCAGTAGAGTATTTGTCATTATGCACAGGTACCACTTGAAACTTCTCTCTGTGTGTACATGATCAGATATTTATAAATGCGTTGCTGTCATCTGGTTAATCTTTAATTGTCTTCCGCATTTCAATTCCTTATCAAAACTGAGAAAAAACAGCAGCATCAGCAGTGGTGGAGAAAATTGTTCCTCTGATGCAAGACCCATTGCTATCACCAGAGCAAATATTCTATGGGAGCTGTAGTCAAATTTCTCTTTTATTTTGTATTTTTTGTGATTTTTTTTAATCCTCCTTTTTAAATTCAGCTGAATTATCCAGTTTGAAAGTCAGGGGCAGGGTTCAGTTTTGACTTCAAATGCTAGGATGTGGAGGAAATCAGGCGTTAACCATTTTGTGTTTGATGGTACAGGTATTATTGATGCACAGGCTTAGGAAGTCAGTGAGAAAACGATTGCAACTGGTGTCATGAGAATATTTCCTGGAGTCCACAGCCTTGCTGTGCTTTGCTTTTCTCAAGTGTTACCTAGAAATAGTGTCATAGCTTTTTAGTGAATGTTACTTACACCCTAGAAGTAGCAAGGACGACTCTAGAGCTAAGGGTGCACAGTCCAGTGTGTTCTGATAGAATAATATGTTATCTTCTGAAGAAAAGTTATCAGTCACAGCTAAAATGTAAAAAGTCATGGAAGAAAGATAACAGTACTGAATGGTTAACAGAGCATAGGATTATATGAAAAGTTTATTTAAACATTTTTATTAATTTTAACACATTTTTATTGTGTGTAATTGGTTTGTACACAAGCCAGTTTCCCATTGTTTTTGTTCTAATTTTTATATCCCCATGTGTGATTCAGTGCAGTTATGTTTATTTCAGCTAAAGATATATATGTATCAGCTAAAGATATATAAAGGGGACATACAAAAAGGAAAAAAGTTCAAAAGCTGCTTTGGGTTGTTGTCCACTGTTCCTTTGCATTGTCAACAATAACCCCACCTACAGGCTAATTTAAAAGGAGGATTTTTCTATGTATCTAATGCTGCTTACCTCTGCCTTTAGTTACCAAAACATTCTCAAAAACCTAGCCCCTAGTGACTTAGAAGATTAAGTCTCTTAAACAGATTCTTTAAACATTTGAACAGAAATTGCCGTAAACCAATTAAATTTAAAACATTAGTGAAGTCAGTGTGCCATAACAGTCATCTTTCAGTTACCCAGAGGAAAGAAACTGAGAAAAGTTTCCTGTGGCCCTGAACTGCATAAGGAAGTGTTCCTGTAAACTGCAACAGTGAGTTTTCTTGGCTCTCGGAGCACAGTGTTCCTACTGTATCACTCTATGGTGACTGTTTGTAATAGAGTTATCTGTGACCAGTCTGTTAAAGGATTTAATATCTTAAATTCAGATCCATCCTGGCAGCCATGTTATTGTACTGGCAGAATTCCACATTTCCATCTTTGACAATAATCGAACAACCTGTTTGATAGACTACAGTGCAGTCCACTGGCATAGGCATAAAGACATACTTTTCTCTTAATCTTGAAACAAATGGAAGATTTCATACCACTCAAGCATTTGATAACAGCTTCAGATGTGGGCCTTTGGGAATGCTCCACTTTTCAATTTCTCTGCTACAGTTCACATAATTCTGATTTTGCTTTTATATATATTTATGTCATGAAGTTTTGATGAGCTCCATGGAAGTAATACATAAGCAATCTGTAGCAGAATATACAGATCCCTTTAAAATCTGGAAAACAGCTGGTCTCTGATTTGTAGATGTTTGGAAACATGCATTTCAGCTAATGGGCTTAAACAAGGACCTTGTTCAAGCAGAGAAGAGTAAAATGTTCTCTGTAAGGAATCAGAGTAACATGATAGAGATTTCTTCCATGGGTTCATAGAGCTAGAGGACTCAGATAACACTTAATGTTTTTTTCATTTTTGACTATGAACTGGATAGCAGAAGTTATATGTGCAAATAAGGGGTCTGCAGCTCCTACATTTTTATCTTGTGGAGGATGAGCATTTAGCTTCTGTAATTTTGTGATTGAAAGACTAATTTTGCAGGCCTTGTTTTACTCCATATTGTATTTATGATAAATTCTACTCTTTGTGGTACTGTTCTGTCCTAGTGTTTGTAACATAAAAGTTAAAGAAAAGTTACTGTATAACATTGAACTCAG
>NW_010207851.1:108843-142250 GCF_000695765.1 Mesitornis unicolor
GGAAATTTTAGAACTGCCTGGGAAGACCATGAAGTTACAACAGCACAGAGCTTGGCTGTACGCATAGTGGTACGTGTTAAAATATATACAAAAATCTTGGTTTTCGTAAAGAATTTGCTATGCTTTTTACTCTGACTGAAATAATTATGAATATTCCAAGAACTTAAAGTGGTGAAGAAAACTTTTCTTTCTCTGAGTAAAATATTTGTGACTTTGGGTGCATTGCAACAAGAATCTGGAGAAAAAGTACCAGAGCTGACTGAGAGTACAGCTGGTTATTACCACACAAAATGAAACACAGAATTAAATGCTGTTCTTATCTTGGTCTTTTTGTGCCACCTTACTTCCTCCGTGACTGTCAATGCATTTTTGATTCACATGTGAATGCAAATGTTATACGGTAGATAAAAATTACAAAAATAGATGATATTTCAACTTCAAACATATAATCGGTTTCTACTCAGTATAGAAATGTGGATCCATGGTTTTAATATAGCACCAAAAAACTTAGAATAAACTTGCATTTATTTCTTTCATACAGAAATTAAATTTGTACATGTATTTGAAAAGTAATAGCTAACTATTTTTAAGTTGAATATCCTAAACTCAGTATATTCTGGTGTATTGCGCTCTAAAGCCTGTCTCTCAAGGAGAATAAATAGACATAGCAGCATTACACTTCGATAGATGTTGGTAGGATACAGATAAGTCATTCTGACATGAAAGTCAGGGAGAGATTAATGATAGAACAGGAATTTCATTTTTCATTATGCCCAGTCTGTATTATCAGTGTTATGAAACCACATCTTAAAGTAAAAGCACATGGATTTGCAGAGGCAATAGTTATTATTTGTCATCCTTTAAAATTAACTCCTCAAGCCATTGATGAGGCATCAGTAACAAAACACTGACTGGTTTCAGTAGAACCAGCCTTTTACAAACAGCATCTATTTTCTCTTTCCTAATATGGGTCTTTCAACTCTTGAGCAAATTTTTCCTAATGAATCACAGGGTTAGATAGCTTTTCCACTAGTCACTGACTTAACTCCTCCATGGCTGAGCAATGATTTTTGCTTTCAACAGAAACTATTTAGACTGTTAATGATAGTTCTCTATAGTTCATCAGTAAGTCTATGACTAGAACACCGTATTTTGACTGTGTGTTGAAAAGATCTAATGCTGTACTTCTCAGAGATTACTGTGTCGTGTTGATTACATCTGTGTTGTTGAGAATGTATTTCAATCAGATACCATGCACACAGAGAAGGAAATAGTTTTTTCATGTAGAAATCTATGCTAATGAAATAAATATGGCACAGCCTGTACAAAATATGGACTTTTTTGTACAATACCACCTGTGTGGTAAATTACAGCACATGTGATTACAATAGCTGATGTATAAATAATGTATAACTATAATATCTATAACTAACACAGGCTAGTTTGGGATGCAGCTGCCAGGTAGCTGTTAAGAGAAACAAAGGAAGAAACCATCCCACTGTGTGATGGGTCTGGAGCTGGAAAAGAGTGAACTCATGAAACAGGAGCTGTAACTAGCAACGCTACTTTGCTGAGTTCAGCTGAAAGTACCCGTAACTGCATTGTTGACATATGAATGAGAAGACAATATAAATAAGTTGTGATCCAAAATCTTCAGTATTTACAGTGCTGTATACAGGCAGAAATATCCTGCACTTTCCTGCATCATGTACAGTGGAGTTAGGATACTTTCTAGCTTTGGATTTCACAGAGTTAATTGTGTGGGGAAAGAAGCGTGATTACATTCATGTCCAATTTTTTACAGAACTAATGTTTGTTAAATACTCTCATATATGGATAAGAATACTGCAAACAAAATGGTATCACAGGCAGAAAAAAGGGAACAGCTAATGTGAAGAGAAAGAAAGGGGAAAATATTTTTGTAATGACAGTCATGCATTTTAATTATCCCTAACAGGAAAAAAAATTGTATATCTTATGGATACAAGATGATCACTTGCAAGTTATTAGGAGAAAGTCGGGAAATATGGGTTCTATTATTTATTTTGTCTCACAGAGTTGAATAACAGTGACTACATGCACATGAAATGATTCAGAGATGTAAGTACCATGTATATGCTATGGGGTTTAGACTTAAGTATTGCTTTTTGAAGTGTAACTTGAAATATCCCTTGCGTACTTGTCAGAACTTTTAGAAAATTGTCTCTGGGATGTCCACAGATAGAAAGGGTGAGGTACAGAATACCTACTTATGGATATGAAATATTTTGTTATAGAAGAAGAAAAAGTGGTGTCACTATTTAGTCTTATTTTGGCAAAGATACGTATTTATTACATTCCAAATGCTAAAACAGTTCTGAATAATTTCTCCAATAATTTCTCCAATAATTATGATAAATATATCTTCTAACACTAGATCATTTTCTGCTTAACTGATACAGCCATCAGAACTTACCACATTCACTCAAACAGTCTGGTTGGATCAGAACTAGGCTGTTCACCACCTTATTAATTACGGGGTTTATGCCTCACATGTTATGATTCACCTGAAAAATTCTGCTTTTGTCTCGTTTGATCTCATGCTAGTTATATGATTTTGGTATGGACCAGTTTTGCTTCCAGGGTTCCTTCTGGATGAAAGTGCCATTTCAGAAATTCTCATTAAATCATTCAGAATGTGTCGTAAAACAATATGATTAAAATAGATTAATTCAAATTCAAAACACTGGATTACTTAGCTAAAAAATTAGCAGAGCGTGATTTCCTTGAAAGATGTGGTAATGGTTTCCTAGAAAGATGTGGTAACCCTTTTCTTTTTTTCCTTTCATTTTGTAGCATGACAGTTATGTTCAGTAATGTAGACTGAGTTTCCCAAGTCACACAAGGATGCAGTCAGAAATGAAGGCATATTAAGTAATTTTAGTTTAGTATTTATAATCAAGTAGCCTGGGCACCAGTTTGCTAATTTGAACAATTTGATAGAAATTGATGTATAATAATTTAAAAGAATTGTTTAATTAATAGCTGTATTATTTTTATTGCTCAACTAAAGAGGCATTTAAAGGGACAAGTATAAGTGGCCTAGGACTCTTGCCATTTACTTTATAATTTGAGCAGACTCTCCTAAAGCTGCTCTCAAAATGAATGTAACATTTAGTTTCCTCTGAACTAATAAATACTAACTACAAACTCCAATACCAATTCACCCAAATACATGGCTGTTACACTGTTAGTAAGGTAGGAAAGCATTCCAGGCTGTGTGTCTTTTACAGCCTTCCTGGCTGCTGAAGCAGATGCTCAGGCAGAATGCTTAGCACTCTAAACCGTAGTACCAGTACTGCAGGGGTGGGAGGATGTAAAAGGGAGCAAGAGGCCCAGAAGACCTGTGTAGCTGATTCCATAGGTACGTGGGAGGAAGGAGGGCACCGCTAGCCCCTCGTGTCTGGCCAGCACCAAGAAAGGAGGGTTCCTTACAGAGAAGAGGCTCTCCATGTTTCCTATTGCTTACCTGAGGAGCTAGGTGGTAATATTTGTTTCTTGTGTGGATGGATGGCTTTTTTGGAATAATAATTTGGGCATAAAGTATAAGAAAGTTTCTTACTTTTATTCTGAATTGTGTACAGTGGTTTGGAGTGCTCTAATGAAGAAGTTGCTTCTCCTGGAAATTATGTACCTTTTTGTTTGGTTTTGGTTTTCAGTCTTTGTTGTAAATGTTGACCAGGATTTCCATGCTCAGTAAAAAAATTAGAAGTTTCAGTTAGAAGAATGGAGCTTACTTTAACTGGAAGAATGGCTTTTTGTCACCAGTTAGTTTGAAAACAGACTCTTGAAGTTGCATCCAATTAACGTTTTCATTATTAACAACATTTGTAGGCAGAGTACTGTTTGAGTATTTGTCATGCTTGTAGGTCGTGTGTTGTCAGAGATGTGCTTAGTACACAGCAGAGATTTCTCTTTATGCTATGTTATAGCATGGTATTGGTAAGATGTTGCTAAACTAATACAAGCAATGGTGCTGGGCAGGAATTAAATTGGGATGAATCTCACTTTACGCACAGGTATTTGTCCCTTTCCTTATATAAAGGTAGTATTACAATTTTTGCTATAGCATTGGAAAGTGATATGGCTGTGATGACTTCAAGGCTTCTCAGGTGCAGTTTCCTACCATAAGCAAACATAAAGGACCATAGCTGAGGGAGATCTTGTGCTGGCCTTTCCTGCAGTGTAAATTTGTCTCTAGCTGCAAGGTGACCCTAACAAGCAAGTCACGTTATTTGAATCATTATGTGCTGAATTTGCATAGCTAGTTCCCTAAATCCTTGTAAAATCTCACCACTGAGCACTCAAGAACTGCTTGGATTTATTTGTATCATCTTGCACATTATGTGCAGTCCCTAAGCTGCAGAGCCTGTTCCAAAGGAAATAAATTAGCAGGGTGGAATTGAAGTTGCTTTTGCTGGTGAAAGCTACGTTTTCCAATTGTACCAGTAGTGGCTGTGTTCTCTGGGAGCCACTGGTCCTTTCTATTTTACTTTGGGATTTCTGTCAGGGAGTACAACTCTTGTTTTCACAAGGTCGTTGCTGCAGAGGCTACATGAACACAGGAGGAAATCTGTTCATTTCCCACTCTGTGCTGCCTTCTTCCCTTGACTGAGCTAGATCTGCATTTTCTCCCAAATCCTTTTGCTTAATGGCCAGCTAGAGAGCCTGAACATTGCCACCCTTAGAGTTCATGTGGACCACTCAGAAAGCAGATCTATTATAATGCCATGTTGTGCATGTGGTGTGCAAGAAGCCAGAAAACTCCCATAGTGAGCATTTTCACACACCTGACGAGCACCTAAAACCTCCCAGTTGCCACTACATTGCTTACAGCTGTGCACACGCACAGCCCACAGAGCTATGGCACCAGTTCACCTGAGCAGCTCTGGCACTTCAGTGCAGATTCACATGCAGCCTTTTCAAATTTGATGTTGATTGTGATTATTCTCCCCCTAATATTTTCACTTCTAGATAATATGTACATCCATCTAGAATAATTTCTGTCTTTAACAATCATAAAGTTCTCTATGCAGGTGGGTTTTTTCCTTCTGTAAACAGTTCTGATTGAAATACCAAATTCCACGTGACATTTAAAGGTCATGTTAAAAATGTACAAAATTAGCACAAGTTATTAATGAAAATATACTTCTTATTAGCAGATGGGTTCTTTTTCTGTTTTGAAATCCTACCTTACCTTCTAGTTAGACAAACATAAAAATTCCAAAGTATCAAAATGGCCAGGATAAGGCTGATCAGCTTCTTTTTATAGTCTATAGCACCTCCCAGTGTCTATTAACACATTTTAAAGAAAGCAACCCAGTTTACCAAAATGGAAGTTGGACGAGGCACGTATGGTATTAGAGGTTGAAGTGTTAATGCTAGGAAATTCCTTCAAAAAAATCCACAGGTAATGAGGGTATTCAAAAAGTGTTTTGATTGACATGATGGAGATGAGTGGTGTTTGTTACTCCCTGTTGAAGATATTGCAGTTATAAATGCTGCGAAATGGTCATGTTTTCTGTGGTTTTGTTTATATTTTTGCATTGATCTGTCAATGTTCTGACTGTGCTTGATTTTGAAAGATTGCATAGTGAAGGAAAATTTGTGTTTTTAACAGAATATCTAGACTTTAAATCATTTCATCTTGGTTTTGAGTTGTCAGATTCCCATTGTAACTTTAAGAGAGCAAATACTCGGTTGGGATAAATTGACATAGCTTTGCTGTTGTTAACCTGTCTGATTCCGCCTGTTTAGAATATTGTTGTCCTCTGTTGATAAACTGCATGCACGTAGATGTGTGTTGTAGGCAGTGTGTGAATACTGCTAAAAAAAATTCTATTACAATTCAATCCTCGGTTTGCTCTTTGTTTCAAAAGCTAAATAATAGTCAAGAGAGCATATTGATTGCATTGGTATTTTTATTGCTTTTTTCCCTGTGTTTTCATGCAGTTGTGGGCCACATCTGTGAATATACACTTCCAACTTTTCAGCACCAATTGTTACAAAGAATTTTTTCCACTTGTATAAATGATGTCATGTGTTATGAAGGTTTTAAAGTATGACAATTCAGGGCTATGACTGTTAACCTCTGTTATGTTATTGCCATAGGAATTTCACTGTTAACTTCTTTCTTAATAATGTTTCTAAATTACGTACAGCAGAAGGCTAACTTGACCTTCCCGTCAGCTCATATCCAGGATTAAAAAAATTAAAAATAAAGTCAAAGGTCAAAAAAGACAATTGAAATGCAATTGCCAACTATAGTCATAGACAGCCAATTATGCAATGAAAGCAGTGTGCCACCCAGGATGAGTAACAGCTTTCATTTGCCTAAACTTATTCTGTTTTGATGAGGAAAAACATACTACTAATTGATACATCTTGTATTGGGGAACAGTGTAGTTATTTGCTTAAGGATGTCTTGGTCTTCCTGAGTTTTAAGGAAGGTGGAGGAGAAAGCCAGTTCTGTTCTGTACTCCAGGATCCTAGAAATCTAAAAAAAATCACTTTCAGATACTCAGACAATACAGAAAGCTGGAAGCTGTGAAGAGAGGGATCTGGATTTTAGTTTTGTTTTGCAAGACTGACTGTATGAGGAATGAAATTTTCTACCAAATTCTCTTTGTCTGCATGGAGAATTGCTTCCTTAAGGTTCAGCGGAGGTCTTTGTTTTTTCTGTCTAGATACTGATTTCAGTTATTTTAGTTAAAATTCTATTAGTTAAATACTATTCTATAATAAAAATATTTAATCTCTATAACTTTAACACACAATACTTTTGTAGGATAGGAAGTTTTGTCACTAATAATTTTTAAAGCTTTTTACACAGAGGTGAATAATTATTTTTCATAGACACACAGAGATTTTGAAGAATTTTCCCAAAGTCTGTAAACAAATTTCTTAAAAGTTTGGATCAGCCTCAAGTCTCTTGAGTCTCAGATCAGGGTCACTTTAGCACATTTTCTTCAGGATGGAGCAATAACATGCTTAATGATACAATATTGAAATGTTTGTACATTCAGAAGTTGTAAGCAATGGGGGTGAAAATCTGTGGGGGAGAAGGGGCTGCAATTTATCTTTTAAAACGTATCTCTGGTTCTGCAGTCAGCTGCTAAACGTGATTGATGGTTCCACGAAAACGTAGCACTTCTCATTTCTGGGAGAAATCTCAACACTGAGAGATTCAGAATAACTGCCAAGTCACAGCTGAATTACCAAGGTGTATCAAGGTCAAATGAATCCATTTAAGCACAATATGTATAGCTTCAGCTTAGATGTTTTTCACTGCTCATGCTGATTTTAGCTTTTCTGAAGCACAAACAGGCAGACATAGCCCTGTTGGTTTATGTTAGCTTGTGAAGCTGATGCTTGTGCCTGATCCCAGAGGTTTGATTCTCCCCTCACAGGGCTTCTTTGTGTTCAGAGTGAGAAGAAAGTGAGTGCAAACAGTGACCTATTTTTCAGCTATTAAATACCAAGGAATAGACAAGATGATGAAGATTCAGGAGATAAATTCAGAAGTGAACAGTTTTGTGGCACCCTTATCCTTCTGTGTCAGTTGAACACTGATCTGGACATTGATACGTGAGATCTGAAGAATCTTGCTGCAATGGTTCAAAACTTTACTCCCTCCTTTCTTCTCCCCACTTCCCCCAAAGTGTACTCTTATTGAAAAAGTCAATAGAAGCTGTAAGACAGGCATAACTCAGCTGCTTCTGTTATCTGCATCTTTGCTAAAACCCACCTTCATCAGCAGTTGATGGTGAAAAGTTGGGATAAGGTATGTGATAAGGTATAGGCTGAGGTATAAGAATAGAGTCTCTTCTGAGATGTGGTATCGACCACCAGCACTGGACAAAGAGCTAGAGATGGAGCAGGGAAATCTGTTATATTGAGATCTGATTAATGACTATAGGAGAGAAAGTCATCCTTGGCACTGCAGGCCAAGTTTTGAGAGTGAGTAGCTATATTGCCATTTGAATGAAATCTTTCTGTTATAATTGAAAAGATTAGCAGTATACTAATGTGAAGCAAAAGCACTTTCACATTAGGTGCAGGTTTGTCTTCTGATGCCAACATATTGGTTAAACCAACAACCTCTTGAAAAATCAAGAATGTAGTTGCAAAGACAGACTTTCTGTTTGGTTGGAACATACGTAACCCTTAACTGAATCAATACCTGTGCATTGAGATACCTGATTTTCAGATCCTGAATCTTCTTGCTCCTCTATATAATGTGTATTAAAGCAACAGAAATAAGATTTATGTAGTAACACAGCATACATAGTCCAACATTTGTTTTACCCTAAGAAGCATGTATAAAATGCTATGGGAAATAACACTGATTTCTAAGCAAGTTTGAGTATCTAACTACTAAGATGCATATGAAGTATATTTTGTCATCAGTTAGGGTTTAGGTTTGAACAGAACTGAATTGGAGTTCATTTAATATTGCTGGAAACTACGATTTGTTGGATTTTAATCAAAATAGAAGTAGTTTTCCAAGATAAAAATTTTAAGCAGTGTTTCAGCCATTTTGTGCCAAGATCTCATAGACTGTCTTTTCTTTTTACTTTTTTTTTCATTTGTTTTTACTTCATCCACTCAAAAGAAGAGGAAATAGGCACTTTCTAGGTTTAGAGCACACACAGAATATGATAGGATCAGACATCTTAGGATTCAGGTTCCGGGAAGGCTTTTCTAGTAACTAAGAGACCCTTTGAAGTCTTTAAAATGAGATTCCAAAGGCAACAGAGCGTGGAAAGTCCTAAAGCATCACCCAGTCATAGTTGTAAATCCTCTTGGATAGAGTCAAAATAAACTCTGAATTTTGCTGCCTTTTTTGCTGAAGAAAAAAAGATAAAATCTGGCAAAATTCAGGAACACGAGCTGAAATGAGAGGACGAGTAAGCAGTAATAAGGAGAGATTTATTTTCTATCAAAGATTTAACAAATTGCTGTATTATCTCCAAGTTTTGTTCAGTCACTCTGTTTCTACAGTCATGAATTCAGAAAGTCTATTTTGTGTGCCCACTTAAAATATTTTACATTAACAAGATACTAAATTTATTTTTTAATAAAAAGCATATAGTTTATGCTTGGACAAGGTATAAGGGATTGTCAAAGAGAAAACAAATATTAATAATGACAGGTTTTTCTGGGTGACCTCATCTCTTGGTTGCTTCCTAATTCTTGCTTTAGTTTTTCAGTACGTGACTCTCAGCTCTCACTCTGCTTTTTAGTTTTCAGAATGGAAGCAGAGCTCTCAGGTGATTTCCTCTGCTTAGTGGAGATCACTGTCCTCTGATCTGCTTGGTTTGCTCATGAGTTTTCACCTTTCTGTCCACCAGAAGGCTCTACTGCTTTCTGAAGCGTACACAGAATGATATTCTTTGGGTACCTATCAAGGTCATCACTGTTGTAAATAGAATTCAACAGTGTACACGTATTTCTTGGACTAAGCAGTTTTAATGCAGTTCTTGAAACAGGTGAATGATAAATACAAATTAATTACAATTAGCGAGTGAAGATTTGGTTCAGTGTTTAATTTTAACGTGGAATTTCAATCCACATAGATTTCGTACAGTGGCTTTTGAATTAAAATCTTAGGAAATTTTGACACTGTCATTATTTTTGCTGTTACTTTCATAGGATGTGTATATATATTTTATTTTGCAACTTATTAGGGAAGTTTGAAATACAAAGACCCTAATTCCTCACTGTCTTGACATTCTTAAATTTATAGGTTTGACCGATGAGAGAAGCTCTGTGAATTCTGGCACTTGCCAAAGTTATGAAGAAATTTTCATTCTACAGACGCTTCTCAATGTGAAGATTGCTCTTCACATTATTCATGCCTCACAATTCATGAGCTGAAAACAAGTGGTTGATTGCCTGCAAAACTGTCAGTGCAGCTTCCTTTATGAAACAAGTTGTGATACTTAAAAATACGAATTTTTTATTGTTTCCATTTCAGTAGCACGTTAGTGATTCAAAAGGGAGAAGGATTCTTTTTATTTCTGATGTAACTAGAAAATTAGGATAAAATAGGAAGACATTTCTTGGAGCAAGACTTTCCATACCCATTGATTAATGTGACTGCAACTGTTCTGGGATTCCATCCTGAGAAACAAGTCTGATTTACCTTTTAATAACTTCCAGAACTGGAAATGACAGAATAAGACTATTTCAACACCCAAATTAATACATCTTTGTAATGGGTATGGTTTTAAAATTATGCTTTTCAGAGACCTTTGATGAAAATAGCCTGTTTAGTATTGTAATGTTAAAAAACTCGCTTAGGGAAAGTGTATTTGTCCAGGTGGGGTTTTTTGGGGGGTTTTGTTTTCTTTTTTTACACCTCATATAATACTATATTCTTTATGGGTATTTTAGTATAAAGCCGTAAACACATCTTCAAAAAGGCTTTTTACGTATTCTGCTGAATAGAGGGTATGACAGAAAAGTTTTTCATAATACTATTTTTTATAGTTTCTCAGAAGATCCAAGTTACCATGTTCACATTTTTCCAGTCCTCTTTGTCTACATTTCCCTAATCTACTTGTCCAACAAAAGCATTTGGATATTATTTCCTAGTATACAATAGATAAATTACAGCAGGAGACTTAAGATGGTGGCAAACTTGCCACATACTTTAGTTAGATTTAGTGGAGACAGTTCATCATAGCGCATATCAGCACTGATTTTTTTTATTTTCTCCTGACACTCGTTGCATTTATCGGAAAAAGAATCCAAAGGTGTTTTCACTGTGATATAAAGGTAAGAGTTTAATTACTCAAGATTTCCTCTCAGTAATTTGCAATAATTAGTTGCCATCAGTAAATATTCGTAAAGTGTTCAGAAAACTACAAGAAAATGGATTGCCTTTAGCACAAGATGATCTGATATTCTGTACTGGTTTCATTACAGAACATTTCAGGGTGTCATTAGTGCGCTTCAGCAGCATGGGGCCCTGCAGAGAACTGAGAAACTTTATTTGAATTTGAAATCGTGCTAGATTACTTATGAAGTTTTAACTTTAAGCAGTGTGGAACTAAAATTAAAGTAAATTTACATAATTATTCAGGTCTCTATGCTTTCATAATCGCTTTAAAGTGTTTGTAAATAATAACAGGAAAAAATAGTACGGTGGATATCCAATTATCAGTAAGCATTTAGAATAAACTGTTTCAACAGTCAATAACAGTTTTTCCCAATGATTTTTTGGGAGCAACATTTCACTCTGCAGCTTGTCTTATGGATCTCTATTGTAACAATGTCCTCCTGAAACTCAATGGGAGTCTTCTTGAATATGGACCAAATAATGTTTGGCTGCTGGCCATGTGTTGTCTTTCAGAGGAATATGGTTGTTCACTACGTAATAGTGTAGAAAGAAAGGAGACATATGGAAACAAATTTTGAAAGAAACAGTAACATTAGTCAATGAACTTTTAACCACACAAGTTGCCAAGCACTTAACGTACTCGTGAAGTAAAGAAATAAATTATGAATCCCAATAGCCAGGCGCTTAACATGCAAAAGTGCTGTTCTTATAGAAAAGAGGCAGTCAACTTCCACTGAAAGCTGAATCACACTAACAGTTCTGACATTTGATTTATGGATTTCTTTTGCTGCTGTTATAAAAAGTACAATAATATGTACAACTTACATTAAAGCTGCATTTAATAGCATCCTTGGAAATACATTTGTCCTTTCAGATGACTGTAAACACTAGACCAGCATGTCTCTGGCCCCTTTTCCTTATAATTTTGATTTGAAATATGCAATATAATACTATGTATTTTCCTGTTGTATCTTAATAAAATAATGTCTTTTCAAGTACATGTCATAGTTCTCTAAATAAACAGTATATTTGTAATAACATGAATGCCAAAATGGCAAAAATAGTGACTGTAAAACCGATGCCTTCAAGTGGAAATGGAAGATACGTAGGTATTTGTGTGAAAAACACAGATTAATACAACAATCCTTTTGCCAGTTCAAAAATTGTATTTGGTACAGCTTTGCAAAATATTGTATGTCCATTCTCTCTAGATGAGTCATGTTTTTGGAAGAACGGGGAGAGAATATTTTTTTCAGCATTGTGATCATTGTAATAATGAACTGCAGAAACTATAATAGATTTTGTTCCTGGCTTGGCAAACTATCTAAAAGATTTTGCAAGAGAGTTTACATAATTCTTTCCATTGAACTTTCTAGTATTGCATTTGTTTTAATTGTTAACTCCAACACACCAAACTTTTAGGTAGTTTGTGGACTACATAAATGTGGTTTTATGTTTCATAAGCATTTTATAAGCAGAGTTTGGGGTTATACATTTTCATACTTACAACCTTAATTCACTTGTTAAAATAGGCTCTCTGTTTGCTAATAGTTACCAGCTGTAACTAATACATTAGCAGATCTACAATGTAGTATTTAAAATGACGCATTTCAAAATCAATAACAAATGTCCTGCTGTAGGATTAATTGGAAAACTTGTCTTATACAGTTGTCAGTACACTATATGAAATTCTTCTGAAATCACTATAAATCAAAGAATAGGAAAGAATGATGTGTAAATTTCTTAGAAATAGGAAAAGCAAAAATATTACTTACTGTAGTTGTTGTTTTCTTCTCTTGTCCCTTTTACTTTGCCTCGCTTATCAATCCTCATATACCACTGAGTTCGACAGAAAAGTCTTCTCACTCTTACATCCCCCCCTTCCATATAATCATAGCTTCTGGTATGTCGCTCAGGGCTGGAACAGTTCACATTTGTAGCCATTTGCTCTGGAGTCATGTCATTGCAAGCTAAAGATATAGTGCCCATTAGAAAGATAATGTAAAAGTATGATCTGTAGAGCAAAATTGGCAGGATCCATGTCAGTATCCATTTGTGCATTATAGTGCAGTGTTCTGGGTGTTCATGAACAACATAATGAAAATTAAATCTCAAGTAGACTTGTTGCTCTTAGGTCACCGACCTGCCTTTTGTCTTTACGAGTTACAGATTCATTTAAATGAGATTGTTCCCTCTTCTAGAATTCTGATCGTTATTCCTTAATATTTAATGGCGAAATAGAAGAGCTTCTTAAATATCTCTTCAGTCAGAATATCCTTTAAAGGCACAAGTTATAAAAACCTCTGTTGTCGTGACCGTCTGTACTACTTGAATTTGCAGCTTGCACTGAAAGTAAAAGATCTGTGAGAAAAGGTGCATGTATAAGTCTTTATGCTCAATTATTACAAATGTGCAAGGATACATTACACTACTGAAAAGTACTATACATAAATGTATGACATGCCAAGCTGATTTTTAAAAAATATGCAAATGTATATACAATAGAGATATCTCACACAACTTTTTACATAAACAGACATTGAAACTGATTGTAAGCACAGTTCTGTCTTCAGTTTTAAGTCCTTCCAAAAATCCCTTACTGGTTCAGTTGAACTACTTTCTCATGCATGGTAAAACTCTGCTGAATACTTCATACCAATATATTCATTATTAGCACAATCTATCAGACAACTTTTGTCTAGTTCAAATTTCAAAACAGACCTTGTAGTCTCAGCCCTGTATTTTTACTCCTACCCTTTTCAGCTTATCAATAGAAAGTTTTCTTAATGCTTTTTTCAGCATCTAACACGTACAAATGAAGATAAATGTTAATAGTTATTAGAAATTGTTGAATGTTCCTGTAAAGGACAGATAACTTACTTGTTCCTGTCGATAAGAGCTGGATACCCAAGTGTTCCATTTCTGTTGCCTGCTTTTTGCAACATGAGACACTCCACTGTAGCTACAAACTTTCTCAGCTCAGAAAGACTCCACCAGGATTATAATTGTTTCCATAAATCAACACGCTGGAGAGGTGGTGTGTATGTGCTTATGCGTGCGCGTGCATGTGTGTGTTGAGCCTGTTGTTCAGTCCTTTTCGATAAATACCTTTGCTGACCTCACTTGGAAGCAATTAGAATTTAACCAGTCAGCTGTCAGTTGAATGCACGAACAAAAATAAAAGGAGACTTGCATTGTATCGTGTCCAATGGTCATCAGAGGGAGCTATGTACATAGTTTATACTTTAAATCTCCAAGAATCTACTTTCTAAAAACATATATTCCATGGTGTGTGGATGGAATTGCTTTGCACGCTAACTAGTGTTTCTGTGCTTTGATTTAGGTGGGTATTTTTCTGTCCTTAAAAAAATTCCCTCTTCTCTCTCTTGTACTCACTTGTATCAGTTTGCTTTCAGTTCTCTTCTGCAGTCTGGTGGATTCACAGCCTGCTTAGTGCCTTTCTGATGGATGTATGAAACACGTGGGTCCATTATGTACTGTGGAGAAGGGTGTGCTGTGGCCACTATAGATCACGCAGTACATTTTTACATCAGGGACTTGAGAAGAGGAACCGCTGCACAGAAGATCACCGAGACTTTTATTTGATCAGCCACTAAGTGAAAATGAGAATGTGTATTTGGATGTTTCAAAGTCTGATGTTCAAACACAACCTTTATCAGCACGAAGGAAAAATTACTGGTAGGGAACAGCCTTCCTTAGCATACGTAGTTGTTAATCCTTGAAACTCACAACACAAGAATGAAAAGTGGTAGCAGTGCAAGAAAAACCCTTGTACTGTGTAACAGCCGATGGATGACCAGCAGGCTTGAAATGTAGAGAGACAAAATAATGGGTAGAGATGCCTGTTTTTCTGCCTCTGTATGCTAATTTCCATCTTTGGCACCAGTCTGCTACTGAAAGTCCATGTTCCATTTCATCCTTAAGTTCTGTTGAGTTTCCAGTGTATTTGTAAAATATACTGAAGCTAAGTTTTCAGTAGGTCTTTATCCTCTTTAATATCCACACTGTTGATGTGAATACACCTCAAACCATTTAGTAAATAATAGTAACAAGGAAAGTTTGGAATTAATCCACAGATTAAGAAGAGTTTACTTACCTTTAGTTATCTATACTAGATAATGTGCAGTTTATCATTCCCTGCTTTTATTCCACTCCTGCTCCTTCCTCTCTGCAGAAATGGGTAACAGTTACTTTGTAAAACTCAAGTGAACTGTAGAGGCATTTAAACATCATAGGGAGTACATATGTGCCACCTTGTGGTGAGGAGGACATAAATAAATAGGGTTTTTTCACTGGAGTGATCCAAAATGAGCATAAAAGTGCATGACATCAGGCAGCCTTGTATTACTCAAACTTTCCTATACACAAATACAGAGAACAAGTAATTTCCTCCCTTAAAACCTTCCACTTCCTTCTCAGTACTCACTTGGATTAATTCCATTTGTCACTCGCTTTGCATTCTTTTTTTAACCATTTTCACTTGAAGTCCAAAGTTGATCAACTGGTCTTGTCATTATCCCCATTTCAGCACATGGGGCTGTTCCCCATATTTTGTGGCTCCGCCTGATTTTCCTAGTTCAGCAAAAGGCTCAATATGTGCACCTTTAAGATTTGAAAGGCATGGCTCTTAGGGCTGGATGCCCGCAGTTGACACTCAACAAAGTGGCTTTCATTAAGTTAACCCTTGTAAACTGTGATTACAGCTATTTCCAGTTTGACTTGTCTTGTCGACCCATGACCACCGTTCTGACAAGAAGTGGGGACTGAAGTGATTTATCCCAGTTGTGGTTTTTGCCAGTTCATTTGCTGGATTTATGTCAGTATGTTCTCTGATCCATTCCACAGTCTGAATTCAGAATGATAACAATGAAAAAAATCTGTGGTATTCCAAAGGCTTATCTGCTCTGTATTATAAAGAAAGCAATCAAGGATAAAAGGTAATCTGTGTTTTACCCAGCAAAGTAGGATGCAAGTAGAAATGTTTTTGTATATTCCGAGTCTTTTATGTGCAATACCAACTTTCACTTTCAGATCCTTACTGTTTTTAATTTTTCTTTTTCCTTGCTAACTTATTGTTTCTGACAGTAACAGGAGAAAAAATACATACCTGAGGTTTTGGTCACAGAAAGCTGGAGCTACTCATGGTCCAGGCATAGGCATGTATTTCTTTTGGCTCTGGAAAAAACCACACTTCCAGCAAGTGATTCATTTTAAGTGGTGCTTCAGTTCAGGTCTTTATGAAGTTTTTTATTTGTAATAAATGGAAAGCAATTTAAACAAGGCACTAGCTGTAAGCTTAGTCAATGAACAATGCAGTTAATCTTTAATTACTGCTGATAACATTAATATCCTCACATTTTCTCATTATAGAATATTTTTTCCACAGTGCTTTAACTGCAGTTTTAGTTAATCACACAGTTTTATGTCTTGCTATACAGCAAGTACTACTGCGTGTTTTATAATGAAAGGATGCCATCTTGATCTGCAGATGAAAGTCAGGATTTTTTGTATGAATCCCCGATCCTTTGAATTATCCCACCCACTTCTGTTTAAGCCAAGTATAAGTACTCTCTCAAATTGAACTGGTTTAGTTTCATGGAAGATTTAGCTAGACGGGCACGTCTTCCTCTATCTTCTTACAAAGGTGCATGCCCAGGGCTTTGCAAATCCAATTCAAAGCAAGTCCTTAATGATGTATAGAAATTGTTCACCTAAAATGCTAACAATTTTGCGTTTCTTTGGCAAGATTGTGTTTAAAGAAATGTGTTAAGGTATGGTAACACATGAAACATGAAAATGTGTAAAATGCACATGCTGTAAGCCATCGTCTAATATTTAAATCTGACCCCTTTGTGGTAACCCACATATTGATTCCTGCTTCCTAGTTGATAGACGGTTGACCACAGCATTACTGCAATGCACACACTGAAAAGAAAAAAGTGGAAATTAATTGCAAGCTCTTTGCTTCCAATTTTGAAAATTGTGCATAGGCCTCCAGTTCAAGTAGAAGCAGCTTAATAAAGCCTATCACTGTAGGAAATTACTTTATGTCCGTTTAGATGAAAATATGACTATAGAAATCCATGCTTTCCTCATCTCCAGGCTGGCCCATTGTAATATGTACCGCCCAGGTTTGGCTTTGGGTCATGAATGTGGCTTTTTAAAAACAAAACAAAACACCTCAATTTTGTCCAGCTTTCCCTCAGGGCAACACATACCTGCGAAGAAACCATCATTCTGTTGCTCCTTGTTCCATCAACCATTTCAAATTTGCTTTAGAACATCTTTCAGAATTTAAGACAGTAAGAAGATTAAAATCTCTGTATCAGAATTTAAACCTAAGATGTTGGGTTTTAACACCCTGCGGCAATAGCTAAAATGGGATTGGAAAGTCCTGTGGAAAAAATTCCACAGATGGGAAGGTGCTAAATGTTCTCATGGTTAAATACTTACCCTTCATTCCCTGCTCTCAGAAATCAGGATTAGATCAAAGTTGACTTTTGCTACATGCAAAGCTCCACTGTTTGTGCACATCTTCCCTCGACGTTGATATCTGAAAAACACTGAAACATGCCTGCAAAGTAAACTTCTTTAACAAGGCAGTAAAAACAAAAGAGAGATCAGGAATATGGCACTTTAGTTTGGATATATCTTTTTGGGTTGTAAGATAAATGTAAATTTAAGATTAAAAACCATAATTATGAATCTTTTGTCTGCCTGACGATAAGAATGTCTTCTTGTTTTATGTAACTGGTACGGGTTATTAAAATCGTATTGAAAAGACAACAGTAATTTTTTCCTAGCAATTTTCAAAACATCCCTTAAACATAATTCATGTCTTTGTTTCCTTCTATTCATTCAGATCATATTGAGCTGATTTAAATCTACAGGAAAACTGGAATGGGATGCAGTAGATACTGAAAAAACAAAAAACCAAAAACACACCACCAAACCCGAACAAAACAACAACAACAAACCCTCAACAATCAAATAGTGACAACTCTATAATGGCTCTCTTTTTTGTTAAATAGCTACAGCAAATGTTTTTTATGTAGCTTATTTTAGGGAAAGCAAAGGCTGGGAATACCTTGGCTCGGTCAGTAATAAACTTAAAAGGTAAAGCCATCCAGGCTTTTTTTCACATAGGACATCAGTATCCCGATACTGATTTTGGAAGGAGATAGAATAAAAAAAGAATGTGATAGCAGTCAGACGAATCCTTCCTTTCTGAACTGAGTTTGCGCAGTATGTGGTTATCATAGGTCTGCTGATTATTCATAGCTTGATAACCCTCAGCTTCAGGGAGTCCTTCTTGTGACGGCATCAGGACACTCAGGCTGTGATTATCATTGCCGGAGATGTTGTTGCAGAATTGAATTGTAACAGTAAATTTTTGGTGGAGATACAAAAAAATATAGAACTGATATGAGAAAATTCTGAGGAGAACCATTTGGTTTATCTTATTTATTACCAGGTATGAAGCTCAGAGGTCTCTCTTTCTGACGTGATCCATACATCTGTATTCAATTTTTACTTTTACTAAAATACTTACCACGTAGTGATTTATTCTGCCTGATTTTATTTTTTTTTTTTTTGAGAAAAAGTGTAGCATCTTACACATACCCAGATAGTTGGGTAAGAATCAGCTTTAAGGCCTACAGTTGTGGAACTTTGCAGAAGTGTCTTCTTAAAATTGCAGAAAACTATTGTTCCTCTGACTTTATATGTAATAATTAAATTTTACATTAGTAGCAATAAATATAAAATAAGGTATTCGTGTTTAGCTGTTAACTCAGTTTGTAACTATACATAGTTACGCATTTTGCAAATAATCCAGTGCTGGATTATGCGAGTTACTTATGTGTTTTTTTCTTTTAAGTGATCAAAGAAGCTAGCCATTATTAACCCTTCACATTGGTCCATATATAGTATAACTGTTACTGTAATGTACTTGGTGGTTAAACGTTTTATGGACCATATTAAAAATAATTAATGGTAGCTAAAGCAAGAATAAAGCTGTGTTGCCATGATAATATACATCCATTATTGCCCTGTCTATCTGCTGCTTTTTTCATCTTAGAAAACAATTTTGGTTCCTTCTAATTGGAGCTCACCTGAAGGTAGATTTTGGAGGACAGTTTTCAGCCTTTTTTAATATAGTTTTGAAACTTCATTGATTTGCTAATATTACCTATATACCTCATTGAACAGAAGTTGATTGAGAATGAGAATGGAAAATTACCCTCTTATTCAATTATTTGTTTATATCTCTAGTTAAAATCTAGTCATGGGAAAGAACTAGATAATGCAAATCATATGGTCCTTTCTTGGATTTGCACCACAAGTTGCACTCCTTGATTAAAGCACAAAAAGCTGAAATTATTAGTATACTTCTAGTAACTATCAGTTGGCATCCAGTTAGATGCCAGTGCACTAAGCACTGTATTTTTTGATGTAAAGATGCTACCAGTTAAAGTCAGAAAGAAAAGACTGTTAAAAGGATTAGTAAAAATGTAAAAAGTAAATTAGTAAAATTAGTAAATTAGTAAAAAGTATAATGGCACATTACGTAACATCTTGCGTAGATACATACCTATACATAATGAAGGGACCTGCAACGTCACTTAGCAGTAGGTAGCCTTACAAGTATGCGTGTCAGGTTGTCTGAACTCATCTGAAAGTGAGCTGGCTGTGCAAGGAGAAGAGAGAGCAATTGATCAGAATTTGTGGGAAAATGCTTTGGGTGGGAGAGCACCAGGATTTAGGAGATTGGGATGGGGCACTCGCAGGAATGTGCAGAAGAAGAGAGAAAGTTCAAAAAGAGAACTGAGGAAAGTTGAGGAAGGGACAGAGACTTAAGTATGAAGGTTGTGAGTCATTAGACAAGGAAAATAACCAGGAACACTTCCAAAATCCTAAAATGAAATCAAGCTTTACAGAGAAGCAATTTTTTTCAGCTGCCAAGGACCTACATTGCACATCTTTTGGAATGGCCCAAAGTATTAGGTGCCTCTATGTGCTTACAGACTTCTACAGCTGTTTGTCCAGTAGGCATGATAAATACGGTCCGTCCTGGCCCTATTGCATACTGCCGGTGTAAAAATGCTTCTGTGATGGAATTGTAAAAACCTAGGCTACATCCATACACACTTTACATTGAAACATTATTAGTGCTGTGAAGTAAAATACTCAAAAGGCACACAATGCTAGTTTTCCATCTCATACATTAAATTAGGAGTGGAACTTGTGAAGAAAAGAGTGATGACAAAAATTAAAGTCCGTATCACAGTGCATACTCACAGAGACAGCCAAACCAATGTTATCAAAGCAGGCTCTTGGCATCTCCATCTATTTTGGCAAGTCCAGAATTTCACCTGATGTTTAGCACAGATTCCTTCTTTATGATTCTGTTATCTGCAAGTGTCTCAAGTCTTGAGATTTAACCAGACATTTTTTTCAGTGGCTGGCTCTTTCCTATACAAAGTGGGCAACAAAGCAGGTTGGTATAATTAGTACAAACAAATGCAAAATAACAAAAGGCGAGACTGTTTATGGCAGAAACGCTACTGGGTTACTACTGTGTATTTAATATTTGATTTTAGGAAACAGCTGGAGAAAGACCTTTCCTAGCCTTCAGCTAATCATATTGCCTAATATTCCATGTGTTCTGAAAGTAAAATAATGTAGGGGAAAAGTGCTCTCTCCCCCTGCAAAGCTCTGCTGTTTGCAGAGAGTTAAAAACTCAGCAGTAGATTGATAACAAGAGCAATTCTCTGTAATGATTGCATTATTTATTACCCATCTGTCAGAGGCAGGGACACTACTTAGTCACAGAAATGTAAGTTTTTCCAGCTGTTTACCATTTGAATGGTAGATAAGCATTTGCTGAACTGAGGGAATCTAATAAAAGGGTGTCTTTACTAGAGAATCTGTGTTAGTAATTGGTTTACAGAGTAAGCTCCACCGCATTTCCTCACTTTTTCCATTCCCTCACTTACTGATAATCAAGTCCATGATATCTTGCTAAATCTATGTGAATTCAGGCCAGAGTAGTGATTTGATAAACTAGCAAGGGTGAGAAAGAAGGATGTAAAGTGCTAGGCATCTGAGCGCAGCTCACCATATCAAGTGCAGTGTTAGAACAGGCATGTCAACATCATTCCTGAGGCATCGAGTGTGGGCATGAATTGCTGAGCCAGTTTTCCTATGGCCTAATTATAAAATAGAAGAAAAGAGTGTCCAAATATCTTTGCATTCCAAGTAGGAGGGCAAATTGAGACTATGTCAAAACTGCAGAGTTTCTTTCAGAGCTCCTGCAAGAGGGTCAAAATGGGACACTTAGTTTCAAACCTGCTGTAGTTTAAAGAAGCCTTGACTGAGGATTACTAGCCAGTAAATAGCACCATCCTGCTCCTCTGTACATGTAGTTCTGTAGATTGAAGGAGTGATCCCTTCTATCTGTGAACAGCTGTGCTTCCGAGAGTTTAAATGTCTCCCGCAGCAGCTGTTGCTCTGTTAGATGGTTATTTGCCTGACTTGCGGCATCAGCAAGGATTGAATTTTGTCAGTAACGGATGAAGGTCAGGCTTTGAACCAGATCTTAATCAGAATTGATGTTGTTCTGGTCTGCCTCTTCACTTCTGGCTTACTTTGCTTTAGTGTAACTATCACAATACTAAAATAACTTCTACCTTTTTAACATTAATTCTAGTTGCTAGTTTTTCCACAGTTACTTTTGACAAAGACTGTCCATTGCAACTAAAATATTCTCCACCCAAACCTGAATATTACTGTTATGTGAAGCTGGAAAACAGGACATTTGGGAGGTGATGAGGAGGGGAGGGGGGGAAGGGAGGACTAAGGGATCTGTGTATTCCCTGTGGCAGACAACTTTTTAATCCTATAAAAGAGGAGGAAAAACTTAATTACCCGATAGGAGTTTGTCTGCTGTAGTGGTAACTTCTCCTTGTCAGCTTTTTATGATACTGGGTAGAGTGCATTGACAGCGTGGTGTCTGGTTTGTACCTCTCTGTTGGCTCTGCCGTACTTGTCAGTGTATTACTGCAACACAGACCTTCAATGCAGTAGAAAACGCTTTTTATCTGACTTTGTCACCAGACTGTATGAATACAAACTTTTTGCGTCAAGGACTTAAATGGTACAGATTGCCTTGCATCATGAATGAAAAACTGTGGAGTATCTATGGGAAAAAAAAGGGTTTGAGGAATAGCAAGAATGCAAATGAGGTACAAAACGTGGCAGTCCCCGACGTGGAAGAATTGAACAAGTTGCTGGTTTTTTCAATCCAGTTGACTGGAAACCACAGAATAAGGAGATAAAATTATTTAAGAAAAGTTACTGAAAAGTTTGGGGTTTTTTAAAGAATTTTGACAAGCAGTTTTTTGACAGTTAACTACATTTCAATAAAACTCCTCTCTGAAGATCATGCCATTGTTTACTTGTTTGTTTCATTGCATTGTTAGACATGAACAATACATTGGCTGTGCCTGGTATAAATACTTGGTCTCTAAAAAGTTTCTGATTAATAGTTTCTCAAATTTAACATGTATTCTATAATCATGAGTTACAGATAAGGTTTTTCTGCTCGAGTAAATGGGCTGTGCCTTTCCTGATTGCTCCTATCGGTGACAAAAACCTTTGATATCTTTTCTTGATTGAGAAGCCTGTGAAAGAAAAGACATCTCTCTTAAAGTATCCTAAAATCTGAGGGCTTGCTACAATTCTTAGACTCTCCTGTGAGGAACTGCAGTGAAGGACTGCTAGGAATGGAGTAATTGTTGTACCACACGGTGACAAAGCTTCATTCACACAAAAAATGAGATACTGATACCCAAAAGTGTTTGTTCATGAAAAGGAGAAATAAGTTATCTCTTCAACCTTTATATGGTGTGCTATTTCAAGCCAAATTTTGCAGGCCTGATTGTGTGGCCTGTGTTTTCCCACTAAGCGACTCTCAGCTGCAGCAGAATGATCTGATAATGGGACAGCAGTCATTAGATTTGGTGCTGAGCAGGGCTGACCTGGTCTCTCTTCTACCTCTTCTGAAATTAAGGTAGATAAGCTACATCCTTATTTTTTTTTTTAAATTATTACTATTATTTCTACCTGAGTAAAGAAATTTGTTCTTCTCCATGCTTGTCAAAGGAGACTGCCACCCTTTTCAGCAGTCTCTGATTCCTGACCTGGATGTAAAAGTGCAAGGGAAAAAAAAATGGCTTCAGTAGGGCCACACTGATATCTGCAGTTGAACCTGTTGAGTTCAGGATTGGTCCTGTAACGATTTGTGATCCCTATTCCTTTGTGAAATGTTGCTCTTTTCTAATGCATATGAAGAAACAGCTGGTCTACTCTGCAAAGCAGTATCATTAAGATTGCAGATGTTGGCCTGCATTTAGCACAAAAAGAGCTCCCATCAGGATTGACACGAAGATAAGGCTTCCATTTAGTGGCTCTCTGGAGTTGGAGATAGGTAATTTATTATTTTTTTTGTAACCTTCGTATCATACTTACCAGCCTTTAAACCAAAGTGGTATTCCTGTAAAATGCTGAGGTCTAAATATAAATTAGTCGTTTGTTTGTTTGTTTGTTTGTTTTTCTGTGAACATTATTTCTTGTGGATTTGTAAGCAAAACTGAAAATACTGATTTTTCTTTATGTTAGTGTTGGCCGGTGCTCCCAATTTTAAAATAATTGTGCACTGGAGTATAATCAAAATAGGTGTCTAAAGAACTAGATTGTTTCATGATACTTAAGGGTTTTTTTGTGAAAGAGGAGAGTTTTGGTTTTGAGTGTCTTTCAGTTCCTGCCCCACCCTTCTAACTGATACATATGCTCTCGCTCTTTAGTTTTGAGAAACACCCCCAGGGCATCCTTTTTATTTGAATTGATTTTCTGGTTGTTTATCTTTTTCAATCTGGTCATGAAAAGCACACATCTGGTTCCTATTTTAATCAGTATTCCTGTGGGAGCAACATCATATTATAGAAGGCTAACAATGCTAAAATAATAATCCATAATGATGCAACTTCTGGTAATTTAAAACTGTTTTATCCACTGTTTGTAGAAGTGTGTTAATTATGTAGGCCAACCGATCTCTTTGTAGATTAAACTCACCCTGGGTCCTAATAACAGAGAAAGATCTGACGTCCACATAGGCGAACCCTGCGAACTGTCAGGAATTCCTGCTTTCTCTGAAGCATCCGAGTATTTTAGTACTTATGGAAAGTGCCGGACTGGCAGTTGTGGAAACTAAAGCAATCAATCGACAAAGAGATTGGGTAGAGCTGCTCCAGTGCTAGTTTAGGTGTAAACTTGTTCTGCCTTTTTTTTTTTAAAGCAGTTCTGTATCTAGAGATAATAGGGCTGGAGGTGTTTGTCTTGTTTTTCTTTACTTTGTTAATTGATTCCGTATTTGGCCTATATGGTAAGACTGCCAGAAAGTGACAGTGGTTATTTTATTACAAAACTGTGCTAGCAGCTAAACTGAGACCTGCTGTTTCAAATAGGTTGCCAAACAACCTTCCAGTGGTAGGACTTGTTTTCTGTATTTCTTATCTTGGTTTGAGTCAGCAACAAAGAGGAGACACTGCTATGGTTTCTCTAATACACACATTTGTACTTTGGCAATTCTGTAAAACTGAAACATAGTATCTCTGATTTTCACATGGTCCCGCAAAGCAACAGACTCCAATACCTAATGTGGTAAGGCATGGCCTTGTTGAAGTGTGCCCTATCTCAGATACATTCATATTTGCATTGCCACTTACTTTAAAGTATATCTAGTCTGATACCATCTCCAGACTAGGCTTCCACAGTATTGCAGAATAGTCTGAAGAAGTTCCCCTTGGAAATAACTTTGAGAGGAGAGGAGAACATACTCTTATTTATTGAGAAAGCTCTGATAACAGAGTACTCTATCTAACCTTCCATTCAGCTTTCAAAGTACTTCTGGGAACTGTCACTTCAATATATAAATGCTTCTCCCTTGACTGGTTCAAAACACCGAAGCAGGATGTAGCATGTATTAAACTGGAAGGTCGAATTTAATACCAATATGATCACATCAGGAGTGACGTCCTTGGCAGGATGGCAGTGTTATAGATTAGCTATTATAGAGACTAAATTTCCAAATGAAGTTTGGAGTTCATGACCTCTACTTCTTTATGCTCTAACTTGGTTTTAGGAAAAACTAAAGCCTGAAATAAAGAGGAAAAAAAACATTTTCCAAATTCAGTTTTTAGACAGGCATGGTTATGTGTCAGAGCACTGTGAGTGCAGCCACCGTTAGTGGCATTCTCTTACAGATCTGTGTTCGTGGTAGGAGAGCGTAAAGGAGGTACAGAAATCAAACTCAGCAGTAGGTTTCTCCAATTCTCTAAGCAGCACTGCTCTTGTTTTATCAGCTCACTTTCCTATCCTGAGACAAGTGATTAATGGATTAATATTGTAGCACTTCCATGATTTCATTCTCTGTAGCAAAATAAGCTATTTTTCTAGCAGTTCTAAAATAGTGAATTAAATAAAGTGTCAGAGCAAAGTAAAGGAAATTTTAGAGGAGCTAAGCTTTTAAAATGCTGTGTCTGAACTTCTGTAAATAATACGTACTTGAGGGCAGGATATCAGGTCAGGGATATCCAATGGCTATACATTAATACAGGGGATCCACAATATCACTCATCACTATACTTTCTGGTTTGCATTTTTAAATAAACCAGGAACAAGTGCAGGGTATATATAGTATCACAGCCCTATGTCGGCAAGAGGAAATGCCTTGAACAGATTTGTTCTGTGATCTTGAAACACGGAGTTAGTTAAACTGGTGAGATGCTAGATTTTCAACTGCCCATTTACAACAGGGAATCTCCATAAGATTGTCAAGAGCATCTTGGCACTTGAACTGATGCTGCATTCCTGGTAGATATGGACACATCTCAGTGGTAGATAAATGGAAATGTTACTACCTACTGCATGCAAAAGTAGGTTGGAACCCTCATCATCTTGTAGAGCTCTTATATTTCTCTGCTGAATATTATACAAAACTTTAAGAAATACTTTGCTTGGGGGTGAATGAAGAAGGGAGTGGAGAATCCCTCTGCTGTCTTTTGGCACTTTCAGATTTCCCTAGTAGCTAATTTCAAGCTGTGGGTACTGAAACAAGTTTCCAGCCTGGGATGCTTTTCAAGTCATAGATGGTGTACATTGGCTAATGTTTCTGGTGTTGAAGTTACACCCTGAATACCACCCAAATTTGTCTTTCCAGATCCTTGGTTTAATTTCTGTATCCTTGTGGTCTAACTTCAAGTGCTTTCCTCCAGATTTTTCTCGTATGTATCACAATTTAACTTCTACATGAGTTGCATAAATGCTTGGGATGCTTGGGCATAACTGTGTAAATAATAAAAAAGAAAAAAAACCTTCCCAATAAGTAAATGTTTGGTTTCTGAAACTCGGCGGTTTTCTTCAGAAAAAAGTTTACAAATTCTATCCCAAGAGGCATACGCAAGCAGCAGTCATTCTGAGGAAATAACAGAGGAAGTCCTTGTAACCTGGGATGATAGCTGGGGAAAGTGAGCTATACGGAACAGATGTGTATTTTCCAAGGCTATGAAATGAGGTTGCTGTAGATCTTGGAGTTCAGTTCAGGTGGCCTCACTGCAGGAGCTTTTAGAATGAGAGCAACCACTTAGGCTGTATCTTGGAGTGTGTATTTCGTTTTCTAGTTTTCATGTTTTTCCTTTTTTGTACTATTTACAAAAGAACATACATGTTCACGGTTTTCCATGTACATGTATTGGGGAACAGTATCTATGTAGTCAAAACCCCCACATTCTCAGAATGGGATAAAGGCTCAGTAAATGGTGAGAAGTTGTGGAACTTCTGTGACTTTTGAGAACTACTTTTCACCCTTCTGCCCCAGAGTATTGCTCTGCTAGTTGCAGCACAAGCATGTAGTTTTTCACAACTCCCTCTTTGACTTTAGTACCAGAACAGATGCTCTTTTTTCCGGACTTCTGATATCAGAACACTTCCCCTCCCTTTCTCCCCACTGAAAAGCATTTGCTCCACTATTCTATTTTGGAGGATGCTACTGTCTTGGTTATGGAAGCCAGTTCAGTTTTTCCTTTGGCTCAAGAAGCAGCTGGTTTGTGAAACGGTTCTTTCTGTGTGTGTCATGCCAATTTGGAGTTTTGCTGAATAAATGAGTAAATAAGATGCAGGGTGGGTAGGAGAGAGGCTGAAAAAAATCTTCGGCATGAATTCACTTTCTCCAAGTAGTTAGTCAAGCAAGTTAATAAATTTTAACTAATCTATGATAGAATGAAATATAAATTTAGTTCACAAAGTAAAGCTTCTATTTTTTTTAGTGGGCAAACTATTTATAAATCAGTGGGATAATACAGCCTTTTCTATTTCATTTTATATAATAATACATCATTAGTTTCCTTACACTTTCTCACTACAAGATGATGCTGCATCATATAATTCCTCTGTTCTGGAACAGAAAACCCACCTGACTTCAATAAATTTGCTTAAAAACTGATGGCATGATAAAGTCACTCTATGTAACATCCAGTATTGTAAGATAAGAATATTAAGAGCAGCTTTATTTTACAAAATGAAAGCAGATAAATTATCTCTTCTTTATCAAAGCTTTACACATTCTAGAAACAGATGCCTTTTCAAACCAATACAAAATTCCTAGATATTAACTTTTCAAACAATAACAGCTGTCAGAAATCAATCCGTTTTGATTAAGTACACTGGGAGTAGGCCAGATTTGTTTTAAAATTAAACATTATCACAGAACGACTTTGTAAAATCAACATGTTGTTTTCATGCTTAGTCCAAGAAAATTCAAGTTAATTCAGAAATCATTGTGTATTTCATCCCATATTTCTTGATATTGGAAATCTTTTGAAACCTAAGTCAAAATGTTACTTTTGTCTTTGCTCACAGTTTAATGCCTATGTAATGCAGCTTTTCTATTAAATTTTTACTGGATGTTTTAATCTATTCACAAGAGTGACAAATGAATTAGGGCTGGTATGGAATCAGTCAGTTGTATTGCTTGCCAAGACACATTGTTCTGGCACCTTCTTGAAGAGATGAGTCAGTCTGTGAGTTTGACTTAGTCTCTTTTTTTTTTTAAATTGCAAGCAGATAAATGTGTAAATCAAATATTGGATGTAAAGTTTCAAATTGTAGGAGAGTGCCTGATGTCACAGAGCTGGACTCTTGCTGGATCCTCTGCCACATGCCTGCCTATGCGTGGATTCCCTGCCTGGTGGCACCTGTTCAAGCTTTCTGCTATTCTGAGAACACGTTTGTGTGTGTGGCAACTAAGTCTGCTTTTAAATGAAGATGCATTTCTAGTGCCTTCTGGGCAACAGTACCCAGGGTATTCAGAGACTCAGATAGTATGGTGCCTTCCCAGCCATGATGAAATTAAAGAAAACAGAAAAAAAAGTCGATTATTCTTTCCTTCACTGCTCTTACTGCAATTTTAGACTAAAAGGTTTTGGGAATTCAGATGTTCTAATCTAGAAATTGATGGTACAGTTTACTGAGAAGCACTAGAGGTGTAAAGTTCAAATGATTTCTCATTCAAAACCCCCATTTTAGGCAATAATTTTTGTTAACCGATACCAGCTTTCTGTATTTTAAGTGATTAAAAGCAAGATGCAGTTTTACATGGAAGAAGAAAAAAGGTGACCTGGATTTTATTGTCTATCTTTGGAAAAATTGCAGTTCTAACTTTCCACTCAACTTAGAAGTAGTAATAACTGCGTAACTGCACTGACGAAGCTGCTATTTATCACAGCCAGAGATACCACCAGTTGCAGGAATGTAAAACTTTGCTGATTGTCTTAATCACAATGCTTTTCCTTTAAAACTAAAGACAAGAACTAACAATGTTTTATTTAACACCTAACACTGTTTTCAAGCATGAGACCCAGTAATATAGATACAGAAGGACACGTTATCTTTGCTCAAATATTGCTATCTGTAATCAGACATTACTTACATATGAACTTAAGTGTCTGACCCTCAAAATACTATGAATAAATTTGTAGTGTTCAGCTTAAATGCATCCTAATGGTGCCTATTTTTAATAAACTCTTCCTCTGATGGTGATCTTCTAAAAGCACTCAGATTGCTGTATAAATAGCAGTAATTAACTAATGAGGGATTAGGAATTACAAGCTATCTTCTGGTATTCCAGTTAAATGCTTTCATTTAAGGTGGAAAAATCCCGGCAGGGTAAAAGCTTACATAGTACAATTTGTGCATGGTATTAGAGCAAGCTCAGAGTTAATTCTAAGTTTCTGCATGCTAAGTGTCTACTGAAACCAGTCCCTCCCACACGAAGGGATATTGCAGAACTGATTCACAGTTTAGTAGAAAATATGAGATAACCTGACTCTATTTCATTGTAGTTGAGAAAATTTGGATTCAAAGTTTGGATAAAATTGTGCCTAGACTTCCATATGAGTTTATAAGATGTCAATTTACTTCTGAATATGTCCTGTATAAACTGACTTGGTACTTCCTTTGAGCAGTTTGCTCATGCGGCTTTTTCTCTCCACACCTTCAATTTATAAGTCTGTTTTCTAAATCAGCTCTTTGTAGATATGAGATATTTTCAACAAATTCCTCTGAAAATTTATTGCAGCAAATGTGATATTGTTTCCAGATGTTTCTACTCAGAGCTGATATCAAATACTGGAAGATAACGCAACTAGATCACTTTCTCTATCAGACTTTGACACTAGGTCATGGGAATTAATAATGTTCCAAATGTATCTCAGATTGAAGCTGGAAAAGCTCGTCAGACATCCCAACCAGCAGCAGATGTTAAAGCCAAACTCTGATCCAATTAATACCTTGCACTGCAAAGAGGAAAAGTATTCTGGAGGCCAGTCATGATGTTTGGTCTTTCTGGGTGGCCTGCTTGTCTTCTCTTCAACTGATCTATTCTGAATATTACTCAAGACACTTTTGGGTCATACAGCTAGCAACGCATTTCATCCCTTCCCACTACACATTAAGATATTGGTGAGATAAGATGTGGGTTATGATATTGAGAAAGACAGTATCTGAGCTAATACAATCAGGTTTGTTTTAAGTTCTTCCTGCCGTATTTTGTTAGGACATAATATAGCTGTTAGGAAATAGCATGGAAACTTGCCAAATTGTGTGTGTGAAGTAACACTAGAGGTGATATAAAAGTAAAAATATTGAAAGCACACGAATTCCCGATTGCTTGTTCACCAGAAGCAGCTGACTGAAAGTATGGGATTCTAGCTACAAACTTTATATGCACTTCTCATTATTGGTGATATTTCTTGTATGATGAAAGGGTTGACAGCCACTAGTATGTCCCTACTTAGACACTAATTCATGAGGTAAGGAGTGTATATTGCTCATGTGATATAATTTGCTCGTATGCAGCTTATAATTTGCAGAGGTCTCTGAAGACTTCAGGCTTACAGAAACCTGTTCCTGAAACCACTTTTCCCTTGGGAGCAGTGCAGTAGCTGTGACACAATGATATGGCATATCTAAAGTAACCTAGTGTGAAAGACTTCCCATACTTGCTGGGAGGCAGAATGTCTTTCAAGGATCAAGGTGATCGCTTAACTCCAGGTGTTTTTTATGAATTCATTTAGTACAGTAAAATTTGGCTTCTAAAAAACAAAGCTATCAAAGAAAAGAAAAAAAGGGAATAAATCCTTCTACTGATAGCAACAATATCGGTTCTGTAGAAGCAGAAGTCTGAGCAGCAGTGCTAGCAGCAAGATCATTTTACAGTGGTAGTTGACTTGCCCTGGAACATGCTAATTATTTGATTACCAGGTCACGCATTGATCATGTCTGTACACCCACTCCATTAAGTGGCATTTGTTTTCAGGGTGATGCATTTCTGTGTAAGTTCTTCTCTAGTTTTCCTAGACAAGATTGTGAATGGCCAACGTTTTGTTGAAAGAATGTATGCAGGAAGCCAACGATCCCAATAAAGGAATACTTCTGCTAGGAACAGGTCTAGGTAAATACTGATAAACGGTTGCGGATCAGAGCTGCTCTGCTCTTCTGACACAGTGCATTTGCTCTTTCTGCATGTTTTCCTTCCAGTAGGGCTACTGAGAAGAGTGGAATTTAATTTGCTATATACTAGCAGTGCCTTGGTGTGAAGAGCTACTGAGAAGAGCTTTACTTTAACCCCTAAGCTATTTGTTTTGCTTAAGGACTGAGTTAAGTGTGGTGTGATAGCCTCATTTTAGGACTGAGATAAATGAGGTGTACTTTAACAATTGTGCATCTTGGTATCTTGGTCTGCAGACAAGCTCATTTTTACAGTGATTTATAAACAGCTGAACAGCTGACGTTTATCTGGCTAAATAGTGTAAAATCATATCTCAAAAATACAGCCTAGCATTAAAATATTTGACAAAACTGCTATTAAAAGTTTTGTTATAGTATAAGAAATTGAAACTACTGAATGCAGAATATAGAAATTCTTACCAGTAGTTTGGGAATATTAAATGAGCAGAATCAGGAAAAAGCAACCTCGGTTCCTTGTGCCAGAGGACACTTTGGGAGAAGACCTTTCTGTTTACAAGATGTCCTAATATACAAAAATTTTCAGCTGTCTATTGCAAGATTTTATGCTATTAGTTCTGTGATTATTTCCTAACTTTAAGTGAATGAGACTAGCAGAGTATTAGACTGAACTAAAATAAAATAGAAGTGGCTTTTCATACAGTATTGTTAAACACCAACGGACACCGTAGATCCTGTATTTTAAAAAGTTTCAAAGGTTACTGAACTAGTTAGAAAAACTCATCTAGAACTGTTAAATAGAGTGACTGCCTCTGGTTCCTAAGCCACAAAATGCTTGTGGCCAGGAAAGATTTCTGTGGAAATATCACTAGGTGCTTGCCATGTCCTTAGTCTTAAGGAAGACATCTGATGTTGGTCAGAGCTGGAAATTGGATACTGTGCTCTATGTACCTTTGGTTTGACCGAGTACAGCTATTCTTGTCTTCTTCTAACAGGAAACAATCCAGATATCTGTCTTTTTTTTTTTCTCCCTACTGAGAGAAGTCAGATTTTCAAGTGTAGTAAAGCAGATGCACCATTTAGCTCTCTGGTGACTTTCAGTCATACAAGCTTTCAATATGTTAATCTTTTTTTTTTTTTTTAAGTTTTCTCATCCAGTCATGAGCAAAAAACCTATTCTATAGATTCTATATTTAAATAAGAAGGAAGCGATGGCATATCTTCTTCATTTTTAAATTACCTTTCTCCTCTTCCTCTAACTCTTACTCAGAGCCTGCACACCTTAGCTCCAGAGGCTTGCTTAGAAAGTTACCCTTTTTCTCATTTAATGTTTTCAAGATTTTCAGAACATTCAGAAGAATTAAGTGGTATCAGATGGTTGTCAAAGTTGTTCTTTAGAATTGCTATTAGAACGATGTGTTGGTCGCGGTTTAAAATATCTTTCTATCATTGACCTTTTCTTGAACATACAATTTTGTCCAGCCTCTATCTGACATCTCTGGTGGTTTACTTATCCTGCACTTAGTCCCTTTAGCACTGCATGTCTTTCCCTTTATTCTTATCCTTACTACTTTAAACAAATCCCTTGTTCTCTGAGGCTCATGGGACCAGTAATGTAGATAATTTCAAACTGGAGAGGCAGGTGATGTGATGTTTGCACTGATTTTGAATCCCTTACACAGTGAAGAAAGAGGATAAGCTGTTCATCTCTCTTCAATGACAGAATAAAAGCTCTTCGATCTTAACGTAGTAAAACAGATTCTCCTCCATAAAAACATTACCTCACATCTCTGGACCAGAATGGCAATAGCACTGCTCATATAAAGATCTCATATTCCCTTCTTTTAAAATTGGGGTCATAGTTTGAAAAGCATTTTCATAATTCTTGTATATCTATAAAACTTCAGAAGTTAGAAGTTACAGCACTTGATACAGCAATGCTGCTCTCTGTTCAGGTAATCAGAGGCACTGTTTCTCATTTAATGACGTAGGTTGGTCTAGTTTTTCCCATGTTGCCATGGCTGTAAAGAACTTGCACAAATTTGAGACACTAAATTAGATTTCTTGCAGCAGTTAACAGAATAATTATTTTAATTATTTATTTTTAAATTTTAATTGTATCAAGCTACTGTTTTCAAATTACTTATTTTTATATTTGGAAAGCAAGGAGTAAAAAAAGGTGCATCTCCAAGCCTAGTCTGGTGATTGTAGACTATGGGTCGTGGTGCAGAAAAACAGATTACAACTCGAGTCACGAGGTTGTTATGCAAAATAAGCCAGTTGCTTTTGAACAGCAAAAGGGTGCAGATACTTCCTGTTGACAGGAACAGTTTAAAATCTCCAAAGCTAATTTTAAAGATTTCTTTAAGAAATGGTCTCATGAGTAGTAGTGGCTGGGCTCTTCGCTTTACCCTTAGGA
>NW_010207851.1:142281-195962 GCF_000695765.1 Mesitornis unicolor
ACCGGTAACAGGCCAGGCGTATTGGCCATCGGTCTGAGGCCGATTGCTGCAGCACGCTTTAAAGTGGACCTGCTGTAATACTTTGCTTTCTTTTTAGAATGGCTCTTGTCATCCTAAAGTAAATTGAGTAACAAATTTCAATAAGAAAGCCAACTTTTTCTTCTCCTTTCACTTCTCTCTCCTTGTTAGGAACTGAGTCCGTTTGAAGAGAAGGCATTAGTTCCTTAGCACTAAAGGAGAAATCAGATAAAATGAAAGCCTGTGTGGCTCTTCTCTGTAGGATGACATGTTGTAAAAATACAACTGTATTCTGAAAAGTGGCTGTAGAGATGGCATCTTGGGAGTACGTGGGGGAAGGTCATGTTTATTATCTGTTAATGACTTCCAGATCAAGTTTGCAAGTAAAAAAAAAAAAAACCAACCCTTTTTAACTGCCTTCTCTGCAGACTCAATTTGTGATTTAAAAATCACACTGTGGTAATTTTAATCCAACTATTACTGTCAGCAGTAAAAAGGTTCTTTGGGGTATGTTGTGCATTTAGTTAAACTGTCCATCAGTGGACTGTAAATGAATGTTAATTCTGTGGATGGGAAGCTTGTCAAAATCAGGATTTTTCTAGTCCTGGTTATTCTTTATTAAGTCTTATTAAGCAGACATAAGTGTTTGAAAAGAGCTAAATGGTTTCTGGACTTACCTACTATGGAGGAATGTAAGAGGAAGAGGAATAAACTTCTGAGCTGTTATTTTTGTATTGCTCATAAGGATTGATGGATGAGGTCATAGGAATTATAAAAGAAGTCCTGTTGACATTCTGACCATCTCATTGAGTTTAAATTTCTCAAGGATTTGAGTATCTAATGTTCATGTGTAACGTAAATAAGAAAAGTGTGTGGGAAGAAGCAGTATTTTAATTAAGCCAAATGACGTAATTTGGAAAAGTCAGCATTCAGACATGCAGGTCCTTCCTTAGATTCAGTTGTAATCATAATGTTATCGGAGGCAAATCCAGAAATTCAGGAAATGTTGCGATGTATTTAGGTGTGGCCTAAATACAGTGCTTTTAAGGCAGTGCCACTGAGCTTGGTGGTTACAGTAAAGCGAAAAGGGGTATCGGTGGTAATCCTGCAATATCCTTCTGACAGATATTCAGTGATTCAAAGTGTACTCAAATCTTGTCAACAAAGACCTTGTTACTGACTTGTCAGGCTGCAGGGCTCAGCCGTGTTCTGAGATGTGACTTCTCCACTGCTGTTCCCACTGGGCTGGCAAACCGGGCTGGATGCTGCCTCTCCCTGTCTTGCTCAGCCTGGGTCATTGGGTCCTTTGGGGACCAAGTTAGGAGGAGAGTGTTCATGTTCTTTGTCATCCTTTTCTCTCCCCTCTGATCATCTGGCCCTATCTTTGATGACAGTAGCTTTTCTTTACCCTTCTCTTGTTGGTTAGCAGTCATGTTCCACTCTGTCCACTTTCTTCTTTCCATGGAGAATGCTACTGCACAACAGGAGATCACCACAAGGATTTGAGATCACTCCTGGTTTTAATAAGCAATATAACTTCTGCCCTCAGTACTTATCAGATAAATTCTCCATCTGCTCTGTTCCTGTTGTGAGGGTGTTTTCTCCTCAGAGGTGCTCTGCACCAGCGACATCTGAATTTGTTACTGTTACTGATCAGCCTTTCAGGCCCTTGTCTGCCTGCTTGCAGCTGCACCTTTCCACGGAAGTGTTTCTCGTGCCTGCCACTTCTGCATGCAGTGGAGGACTTTTGTACAGCACACAGATGTTATTCCCAGCTAGCACGTCTCTGAACACCGTTAGATTATAATTCAGTCTGAGTCAGGACATTGTTATTTTTTTTTCCTAAATTAGGCTGGACTTGATGACCTCAGAGTTCGTTTCCAGACTCAATAATTATGTGATTCTGTGTGAAATTCACATCTTAGGGTTAAAGGGTTTCTCCTTGTTTTCAGGAAGTCCTAAGCAATGTCTGAAAAAGGAGGCCTTTTCAGTGATGTCTTTATTTGGTTTTATTGCTGAGATGTGTGACCACACGTATCTGCAGAAGGAATGACCACTTAAATGATGGGCCATGGAAAGAACTGCTATGAAGCAATCAGAATAATTTTCTTCATTGGTGATCAGACTTGCTCCAGGAAAAGTTTACCGCGGCGAGGATGTGGCCAAAGAATTGTTCCACCTCACATTTCTGCAGTACAGCTACCTGGAGCTGCATTCATGCTTTTCTGAAGCTCTGTGCTTGAATATAACACCTCATTTGCACTCCTTGAATCCTTGTTTTGCTAAGAGAACTCTCAGACACACTTTCAAATTATTATTGCGCTTCTGGAGGGGAGTGCTGCCGATGTGAAAAAAGGCAGGAGTACTTTCCAGTAACAACAGATTTTAAGTATGTTGCCCACATACGCATTCACAGTCACTGATCTTTCTTTCTTTTTCAACAAGACTCTTTCAAATGCTTCTGAAACTGTGAGGTATTGAGTATCCCTATGACTGTGCACATAGGAAGGGCTTGAAAAGGAGAGTGACTGCATAATCTGTGTGTACTGCTAGGGCGAAAAGAAAAGTCATGAGATGCAGGCTCCTGGAGCAGATATATGCCCATGAGCCAGCATATCTCAGTATTAAGTAACCGTCCTTCCCATTTGTATATTAACCTCTTTCTAAGAATTCAGATTAACTGATCTGGAAGTGCTTGGTACCTCCTTCCCCCTTTTGCTAATTGTCAGCAGCCTGGAACATGATTCTCACACGTATTCCTCTTATGAGTATGTGAAATGTTCTGAAGCCCTATGGGATAGTTGTCATTGCTGGAAGAGTTATTGTGAATGGTGTTTGTCTGCCAGGATCAGACTTGAGGAGGTTATTTCATCTTGGCAGTCTTTTCAGTTCTATTTTAGCAGTTCTTTGTCTTCAACTCCATCATCTTTGTGCACTGAGCTGCTGTGTTCAAAGACATTTTTTTGAAATAAAATTCTTCACTTTGTGGTTCTTATTCAATGATGTTATTTCTCATTTTAGGAGCTTTTGTATTTCTTTAAGGCAAATGAGGCATGTTAGTGGTTATTTGTAATTCTTTTTTGTTCAGTGGATTTCCTGTTATGCAAAAATGTAAAGCTTTTCTCACTGTTCTTCCAAACTTTTGTTTTCCTGTCTTGATAGTTTTGTACATCTGTGTCTGCTTTATAACCTGTGGCTAAGACGTACTTGCCCAGTTAGGATCTGGCTTTGTCTCCATGGATGCCTGACAACTTACTGGAAAACTGCGAGTTAGAGCTCTCTTGTTTGTTTCAAGACCTTCAAGAAGTGAAAAACGTTCTTGTTCTTTAACAGGTCTTCTGAATGGACAAAAGGATACCAAAGATCTCTCTAGAAAAATCAGTGTGTCATGCTTATGTATTCCATTTGCCCAGTAAGAGTTTTACCCATTTGTTATTGTAACAAAAAATTACAGAGGGAGCTTCATAGAACATAGGACTTGCACTTGGACAACGTGTGCACTGCACGAAGTGTCATTTCTGTACGGCACACAGGCAGAACCCCACCAGCCTGCTTCCTGTTCAGTCTGCACGGGGTTTACAGCTCATTTTTCACCTCAGGAGGCAGGCGGGTGGGGACAGATGGGCAGAAAGTTGTCAGTCGTGTGAGTCTGGATATTTACTCTCTACTTTCTTACCACCCTGGGAATCTAGGATTATTAATAGTAGTCTTTTAAAAGCATCTCAGATAGACCGAGCTAAGGATCTGTGGTTAATCACTAGTATTAGTACGATGTTGTCTAGTTTCCAATGGTTCGGCAGATCAGTGTGTTCCCAATAGTGCAGTTTAATCTTTTAAGGTATAGAAAGTAGATTTAGATAACCTTGACATAATTTTTCATCAACTGTAGTGAAATCTCTTTGTGTAGCATTTTGTCTGGAAAAAAATGTGGAAAATGTACTAAGGGGAGATTTCGTTTAATAACTTTTCCCTGGAAGTGTGATGTGTGTCCTACAGTACCAAGAAAATGCTGCATGATGAAAAGGGATGTCAGAAAAAATAAGAAGACAGCACTATTTCTGTATTGGCAGTAAGTGGAACTGTATGATCTTTGTATTTTTGTTAGCAGAGGATATAATTTGCAAAGATATGATTGAAGATAGGAAGTATATGGCAGATGCAGAAATAAGTGAAGATTTTGAACATGTAAGTGATATGCCAAAGGAATCCAAAACCGTAACAAAGGTTTGCTTTACATACTCCTAATAATAAAAGCAGCATACTCATAGCTCACTTTTCCTTTTATAACCTGTATTTATTTTTTTAAACTCTCCTTTCTACCATATTTTAATGCTTTCAGTGCTCACAAAAGGAAGATGCTTTAGTCTTAGACACCAATTAATTAGCCAGCTTAAGGTAAGAGCATGATTGCAGAAAACTACAGGTTAAAATGGGATTCACTAGGTTCTTCCTTGATAAAACTTAAATTTATCACACAACTTGTGTTGTTGGTTTTTTTTAAATTACTGTGCCCAAAATACTGCATTGATTTTAAGAAAACTCAAGCTTACTTGCAGATGTTTATATTCCATGCCAAGGCCTTTGTTTTATGTCTGTTGCAGTCTGCAGTTTTCCTGCTTGAAATGGAGAATTGTTTCCCGTAACATTAGATCAATGCCATCAGTCTTTGTCAGAAATTCTGATTCCTTCTCATACTGATGTCACTATGTGGAGTACGGTACTTTGTTTTCGTGAAAAAAAAAAAAGTATTTAAAAAAAATTGTTATCATCATGTTTTTTAATCTATAGATAGAAGTTCCTAGTCTGTTGTGTTACTGTTTTCAGGCAGTTTGACAATATCCTTTACTGACATTTCTCCCGTTTTTACAGCCCTCCTGTATCAGTTCAAATCCAGAATGCAAGTGTGTGCTTTTCAGACTTTGGTTTCCTACCATCTTGAGACACATAAAATAGGTAACGCTGTGTCATATTCCTTGACTTGCAGGACTAATTGGACTGGAGTTTTCTAGCAGCTATATCCTTTTTGGCTCCCAACCTGCATTGTGTTTAAAAAAACCTTTTTCCAAAACTTTTTGCCGAGGTGGTTTAAGCCAGCTGGGGCAGGGAAGAGAAGAATGCGTTACTAAATGCACCCATTTAAATATTTTGTTTCCTTTTTCTGCCATGATCCACAATAGCTGGGACAGTTTTCTCTTTTCTAGACTGAGACAGACCACAGCAATGCAGACAATCTCAGCAAGCGGTTTGCCTAAAAGAGAGAAACTTAGAAATACAGAAAAAAGGTTTGATTGGTCCTTCCTCTTGTTATCCTTTAAAGTATGATAAGATCTAGAACGTAAGTAAGACTGCACTTCAGCTTGGTTACTTTATTATCTCTGGTAGATTTTTAGGGAATAAAGCTGAATAAGAAGCGTTAATCAAACCTCACAAAAACTAATGAAACTCCTATCATATCTGGGTTCTAGCTGTATATATTGACTTAGTTCTACTATGGCCCTGAATTATAGTTTTTGGATCCAAACATCTATAAACCTTGAGGAACTTTAGAGTATTTTCTGAATTCGGAGATATTTCTGTCTGGCATGTTTCTCTCTGAATGTGGAGAGGATTTATCTGTTGCCTAGTACAGATGTTCAGAGCCCTCTGTGTTTATATCTTAAACAAAGGGATTCCAGAAGCAAAGATTTCCTAATTAATTCTGGTTTATTTCCTGGTGTATATAGACTTGTTCTAAATAGGCTGTTTTTGGAGGATTTAATGATGACGTACTTGAGTTCCTCTGAAACATTTTCTGATACAAAGTCTTATCATTTTGATCTTCTGTATGTTGAAGGGCTTGCGCACAACACATTAAATAAAAACAGTTTGCCACTGCTTTTCGGTGCATTGAGCATGGGGAAAAACCAGCTTGCTCGTAAAAATACCATCAAATCTCGGCAGGTTTTGTTACAACAGGGCAACTCTCACTCTGCATTCAGGTGCCAGATCCTGTGTTATGGTTTAACTTCACTGGCTTCAACAAATTCTGCATCACATAGAAGAGTGGAAAACTCCCTTTCCCCCCCCAGCTTTCAGTGTGGTATTTTTATACTTGTCATATTGTTTTTATGAACTTTACAAGGAAAAACTGTAAAACTTGTTATTAGGCTGACTAATAGGATGAAAAGAAAATTTTAGACATCTTGTGAAACCGATTATGTTTTTCTCAGCAGATTTTAGGTGACTGTTCACATTAGGAACAGAATTCTGTCTAAAAATAAGTTGTGTCCACTTCTTTATGGGTTTATTGAGAACAGAAATTTCCACACCATTCTCCTTTTAATGTGACCACAATGGGCAGTTGTAATTTGTCCATTTATATAAAAAGAATAAATTAGCAAATTAGCCACCATGAACTGTTAGTATATCCACTTTTGCTGACACGTTTATTGTAATTTGCAATATGCATGATGTCGATTTTCAAAAATGTTCCATTTTCTTTTTTGAGAGTATGAATTATAAATTGATGAATCGCAGAAAGCAAGACCGTAATAAAACCTAAAGTTTGGAAACACTACATAGCACTCATCTGTATCATCCTCAAGAAAAACCAGGATGTTGAAATTTTTTATACTTTGATTAAAAGCGTAGAACCTTCTATTCATTTTACAGCTAAAACAGAGCAAGACGGATGGTTTTCACTGCATTTATGTCATGAGCAAAAGGCAGCTAATGAACGTGTGAGGAAATGTCTAGAGAAGACCTAAAAATGCACCACTGAAAACATTTACATAGCATAGAATCTCACAAAATAAACATATAACTTTGTCTAAAGACTTAAAGTATTTTTAATGTGTTGTTTCAGTGGTATGTATTTCAACAGAAGGGAATTTATCTCCAAAAAAACACATCTAGGAATGAAAGATGGCCCCTAATGAACAGACAAAGGAAGTCAAAAAGGAGAAGCATTTGCAACCATAAAAGTAGAGTTCAAAACATCATCGCTCTTACAAAATATTTCCTGAAAACAGGCTTGTGGAGCACAAAAGTCAGTTCTGGAAACTCTAGAACTATGAAAACAAGTCCAGTAGTCGGCACTTTCAAAAATTAATAAACCATCAGGCAGCAACTGAATGCTAATTGCATTTAAGAAATAAGGGACCACCTACATAAAAGTAAAATAAATCTCATTAGTGGAGCTAAAGCAGTTGAGATTCAGACGCTGTTAACCCAGCCCCTTGGGCTCACATGAAAGAGCTTGCGAAGTCACTGCCGTTTTCTTAGTGCTGGAACAGAAGTAGATGTGCACCCACATCTCAATACCCCTGCCTCAAGTGTGCTGGAGCAGCTGATGTCCATGCTGTGGCACAGCCGTGCCCTCGCTTTCAGAAGATGCCATCACCTTGTTCTTGCTGAATGAGCACAGCTAAGACAGGGAGAAAGGAGGTCATCGAGAGCAGGTTGAACGCAAGAGGCTGCTGGTTTAGTAAAAGACTAAGAAATACCACAAATCATTACATTTTTTTCTGTCAATAAAATTTTATTCATTTAGCAATTTTATTTGCTTTACCATAAATCAGCTTTGTGAAGGCAAACCCCGAAATTTCATAATAAACCCTGGAATTTCATAATAATGCAAGTTAAATATTTTATGAATTTCAGAAAATAAGCATTGGCGTTTCTCAGCAACAACAGTGAGAGGCCCCTGAGTGCACCTCCCAAAGCAGCTGACACCACCCATCCCATTCCCCCTGGAGGAAGTACTGAAAATCCTCTCTCTCCCCATTGGCCATCACCAGGTGTTAGATCTTCAGAAACAGAAGCTGCCCAGGCTCCTCTCGCTCTCTCAAAAGCTCTTCTGAAAAGAAAATTAAAAAAACCTCAAGGATTTTGAAAGCCGTCGCCCACTCTGCTGCTGTTGGATTGGCTGTAGAAAGAATCGCATAGCGACTTAACTGGGTATGTTCGTAGGGTCAAGGCCTGACCACAGCTCATTTTAAAAACAGCACAATAGGTATTTTTTTCCTTGATCTTTAACTCTTTGTTCCCAAATCTATTTGGAACTCGTATTTGTCTCTGATTAAGTTTATGATTCAACTGTGGAGCTTTAATTTAATCTGACAGAAGTTCCGTAAATCCTTGCTAGACTCTTTTGGTTCTGGTTTTAGGTCCTGTTTTCTGTTAGCCTTTTTAATTCAGCTATGAAAGTTAGAGCTTTATGTTTCTAACTGAAAATTAGCTTCAGACCTTCATTAAAAAGTTATTATTTGTGCAGCTGCTGTTGCTGCTTAGAAGTGATTCACTGAACTCTTCCTCAAGGACAGGGTCTTCTTGTCTTAGTTCTTCTCTAGAGAGAAGCCTGGACAGGAAGGAGAGTTACCAGAAGGGATGTTCACTGGGAGAAAGCCAGTATTTAATCAGAACAGTTTAATTCTGTTGATAATTGATCAATAGAAACACAAGTGAAAAAATCCTGCTTGGAGTCAGAACAGAGCCCACAAAAATAAATATTTGTATTTGTCATGTGAGGGACAGATAAGAAAAGAGAAAATGTAGAACATGAATGAAACCCTCCATTGTATGAAATTTGGCAAAATTCAAGGCCTTTAACAATAATCCTCAGGAACTCCTGTAAGAGTTTCATACAAACCTGCTTCAGTGTGCCTTGAAAAATTAATTTGGATTTAAAAAGACCCAAACCAAACCACACATCTGCCTTGATCATTGGCTGATAGAACATATGTTTGTTCCCACCCCAAATCACGCACAGCTTGGCTGGAAAGCAGACAGCTGCTTGGGCACCAGTGTGTTTCGGTTCAAAGTACGTCTAATCTTTATGGAGTTATTTGAGCCCTGTGTGCCAAGTGCAGAAAGGCATGTCCGTGGGGAGAGGAGTCTTTTTCCTTTTAATATTAATGTGTAATTTTGGCCAACAAAGTGGTGCTTGGTAGACAATAGCAATTCTCAAAACGCATTAGACTTAAGATCCAGTAAATACACCAGATGCTTTGTGTAAATCCTCATCCAGTTTGTTGCTTCTGCAGGAACCGCTACTATTGGAAATCCTTCTCAAACATTTTATTGGTTAATTAATTCTGAAAGCTCCTTAGCGTCTTCTCATCTAATTAGCGTCAACATTTTTTACTCCTCTGCGGATTTTCCATTACTGAGTCTTACAGATATGATGAATTTGGCATGGCATCTGCCATGAGGTTTTGGGCATGTCAGTTTTATGTGCAAACTCTCCCTACGTGTTACCCTACACAGTGAAGCGTTTGCTGGGGTAAATCCAGGTGCTGAACTCGGTGACCAAATCTGCAGGGACTTCAAGGACTCCAGAAAATGTTCATCTATGGTTTTGCTGGTAAAACCATTGTAGCTGACCTGAGGAAAGAAAACCTGCCCAGAAAACAGCAGTTCCTGATGTATCAATGACAGCTTGGTCCTACCACCTTACTTAGACTGAGCATAGCAGTCCCAGTGATGTTTGAGGAGGCCAGGGACTGCCCCATCAGCACTGTGGCAGATTCTGTCTCCTAGAAAACACGGTGCTGTTATCGGAGGCAGGGATGTGGTGGTATCTTGCAGAATCTCATCGTTAATTACTTTTGACACAAGTCCAAAAGCAGAGGGCAGAGTATAAGAGAGAAGACCAAGAACAGAATTAATATTTTGTCTCTATTTTGTAGGAAATTGAATCTCAGAGGAGCGTTCAGTGAGAAGCTCGCTAAACTAGAAGAGCCGAGGTCAGATGGACGTGGCAACAATATTGGTGGGCCGTGCTTTCTCTGCCGATCCTGTGTCACACACGGCTGCATCACAGGGAGCAAGGTTCAGTTAACTGTTCTATGTTCCCCACTGTATTCCTGTCTGTATTGTGAGCCTGTCTCTTGCCAATGCCCAGCGTTCAGCTCAGAATTAGCATTTAAAATATAATTTAATATGCTGTATGATTTATAGGTTTGGTGACATTAAGCCTTACCAGTCTGATTTCATGCTGTTGTTACTTCGCAGTATAGATCCTATAGAGTTCGCTTTTCTTGATGAAGCATATAAAGACAGGAATCAGAAAGCACTACTTCAGTCCTGCCCATAACAGCTATGATTTGCAAAGTATCTTTTTTTTATAACAAGATAACTCTTGTGAAATGTAATTGTGGGTCAATCTTTGTTTAACTATATCTGATTGGGATTTAGCATGCAAATAAACTCCGTAGTTAGCTGAAAATACAAATCTTTCACTTGACTGAAGCTGTAGCACAGCAGTTGCTCCAGCATATCAAGATGTTATTACAAAGACAGATGGACTCAGGAATTGCAGAAGGATTATACAGAGTTACACAGCAGTTACTGAAATAAAAGGTGGCATTCAGATTGTATTAACTAGAAACCAATATTCCTGATGATGTTAAGTAATTACTACATATTGGGTTGTCATCATGTACACGTCTGTGTGTGCAAGTGAGCAAATGTCAAACACAGTCTGAGTCCCCTCCCATCAGGTGAATGGTAAAATGACTCGCTCTGTTTCACAGCACGAGCATGGTCCTACTCACAAGGTACTCAGCGATGAGGAAGTACACGTCAGCGGGATTAAGATAATGCAGAGCATTAACATGGCACCAGGCAAGGTTGCTGCATTTGGATGTCTGACAGCGTCCCCATTCCAAATACTCTTTGGAGTGGTTTAGAACCCATTTACTGCACAATAAAGTAAAATTAAACTCATGGTTGAATGGATTGCAGTCAGACATTATAATGGGCTAAAATCACACCCCACTGATAAAAGCTCGTACTTACAGGATGCATCACCTCTGCATACATTCTGACATTTAATTTTGTTAGTTTTACACATATATACAGATATGAGTGGGTGTGCTGATTAGCTAAACTGATTACCATTATTTTAGCTGCAGAAGAGATTTTGAAAACATAGTCAGAAAAAGCTATTAAAAATACAGATCCGGAAAGACTCTTAGGAAATACGCTTGGAGTTGCTGCTTTATACACAGAAATCTTCATCCAAACTAAAATCTTCTTGCTTTGCTGTTAGAAATTCTACCAACATCCTTGCTGCTGTTGGTATATCGTTCCTATGCTCTGATTATTGGGGTCTTTTTACTATTATGTAGAAGAATGTAATTGGAGGTTTAAACCCCAGACCACAGATTCGTTTTTTTGGTCGTCGTTTGAAAAGAATTTACTTCCCATTGGTAGTCAGTAAATAAAAATGCCTGACTGCCATTTTTATGTATGTATTTTGAATACCGTAGGTCTTTCAGTGGAAGTTATGTCTCAATTCTATTTGCAGATTTCACCAAAAGAATGAGAAAGACGTTAAGCAATAAAGAAGACATTAATCAGAAGCTTTGAATGTCCAGTTTTCTTCTTTTATAGTATTCCAGTTTTCTCTTTTCCTTTTCTTTGTTTATGAGAATGTAAGATTCACTGACAGATTCTGAAATGTACTGTAGCCCAAAAACTTGCCTGCGTTTTTTTGGGAAGATTCCATGACTTTGTGTGTCATGCTCAACTTAAAAAGAAGAAGAAAAAAACCCTAATATATCTTTATTCTGCTCATCCCCCGATTAGTGCTTCCATGCATCCAGCTGAAGTGCAATGCAAACATATTAATGAGGTACATGCTGTGTGGTACTTCATCTTTACGAGAGGACGATAAACAGGAACTCACTGAATTAAACTGAGGATTCTATTTAATAAGGCAGTTGGTAATAAAGCCATGGCATTGTTTTCCTTAAATCGCTAAAGTTATCTTGGAGACTCTTGAATGTATTTACCTACTGTTGTTTAATTTATTATCCCTTGCTTTCCCCATCTCAAATGCATCCTTTTACCTGCCCTCTCTCCAAATCTTATCTCTCCCCATCATACCCAGAGCCTATCCTTTTCCCTCTCAAGCACTGGATTTGCTTGATTTACAGCACAATCTGTTCCACTTTTCCCCGTTGTCAGAAACCCAAAATCTTCTCTAGTGATAGTATTACCATATTGTGTCCCCTCTGAGGTTCCTGAAAAGATCTGGCAGTTTGTGTTGGCTTTTGTTCCTCTGCTGTGTTCAGATTTGGCAGTGTCCTCTCGCAGAACTAGTAGCCTCTAAGAATTTGGTTTTGGCCTGAATCAGCATGGGTCATGTACAGAAGATCTCTTCTGCATCAGCAGACATGTGGCCAGCAGGTCTAGGGAGGTGGTTCTCCCCCTGTACTCCGCTCTGGTCAGACCCTCCCTGTCCATGTCCTTCCAGCTCTAACCATTCTATGATCTAATTTGTCGCAGACTTCTGGATGTTAACATGTGCTTAGCATCTCAGAAACATGCACAGGGACAAATCTTGCTATGTCTTTTATGGCTGCGAGGGCTACATCAGCAAAACCGCTCTGCGTTTTCACTGTAAATATCAAAGAGATGGCACAGGAACTGGGTTTTCCATGGTTAGGAAAAACTTTCTGCAATCTTTCTGCAATCACAATCCTCTCTCCTACAGAGGGGTTCCGTATTGCGGGTGCCGTACTTCCAGTGCTCTGCAGTTACAACCTTGAGATGGTCAGGAGTAAAAGGTGGGAGTGAGACAGGAGTCTGCTGGTAGTATGTCACTGACATTTACTCTTGGTCGTACCTATTTACTTTTGCTCGGTACAACTGAGTGAATTACCTCCTTAATTTTTCCTTATAGATTTTAATTGCTTTTTTACCTGGTCAATGGACTATATTTAATCCTTTGTAGTAGTTCTGCATAAAAATGCAAATGCAAATGCTTTCCCTCATAGAAGCACAGCCAGGATTTAATGATTAGAATCTGGTAATTGGGTAACTCAAAACCAAGCTTTGCTTCATAATTTGTTCATTAACTTGGGGGAGTTTGCTGTCACATCATAGAGTCCACAGCATTCATTTTTGTTGAAATATTCATAACAAGTCACTCTTGCAGAAAGATTCACAAGAAACATATCTAGAAGGAAGGCTTTCCTGCTTAATGTGACGTGTTCCTAATGTTTTACTTGGCCTGCAGGTGCTCCTCCAATATCATCATTAATTACAACAGTAATAATCCTATTTGAGGAGACTGTAACACTTCTAATGCTTAGCAAGTTCCTTCCGTTTTTTTGAATACTTCAGTTTAATCTTCCATTTTTACAGGACAAAAGAACATCCAGCACACAAACAGAATAAGGTCAGGCAAACCCTGCAGGGACCTTACCCTGCAAGAAAACAGCTCATTGCTCCACCTGAGAGTAAATGGAAATGAAGAGAGGCCCACTGGAACAAAGCATCATCTTTATTTCAGTTTCAGTTTTCTTTGTCAATAGGTTTAGAAAAGTCAAAGTTTACACTTTGAAAGTGTAAAGATACCTTTAGTGTGGGGAAAAAAAAAGACTTTATAATCAAAAAGTTTTATTTTAATCACTTGTTCAGAAATGTATTTTGATAATAGCAACTTCTGATTACAATAAAAACCAGAAAAGGCGTTCACTTACTGTGGCATGGGAGGCGCTGCCAGTTATCAATGCCCTACGGAGGTCCTTTAACATTTTTACGTTCTTTAGGCCTCAACAAAAACCAAAGCTCCTCTCCCAGGTTTAGTAGCAAACAGGCTGTTATTCTCCAGTGCGAACCTTTGGACGTGCGTTTGGTAATAAGCTTTTTTTACATTTTCTAGGAAAGTATTCAGCTTGTCAGTAGGCACCATTGACACAGTGCAGCCACCCCATCCAGCTCCAGTCAGACGTGACCCGATGGCCCCAAATTGCCTAAAACAAAATAACAGAAAAAAATCCTGTAAAATAAACCAAAAAGGAGTAATTTGTCATACATTAAATTCTTACAGAAAACTAGTGAATACTTTACTCAGAACACATCGGTGTCATCTGATTTTTCTGAAGTTCACTCGGTTATACGCGACATTACAGCAATCTGCAGTTACCATTTTGAACACAAAAAATGCAGATGCTGTAAACTGCAATATAGTTAATTTCTGTCAATTCCAAAAGTCATCCTCTTTTATAATGCCTCAGCATCAGCTGCTTTAAGGATCACAGCACAGCTGAGATGAAGAAAATGGGAGAAGAAAGGAATTGTGTTAGCAACATTCATGAGCCATCAGAAGTGAAAACAGAAATACATGACAAAACCAACAAAAGCGGGTTCATAAACTGCACAGGATGTAGGCGTGCAAGCCGTTTTCTCATGTGGCAGTGACAAATAGCTCTATTCTTCCAGGACAGATCTAACACATGCTGAAGATTAACAGGCTTCTGCAGGGCTGCCGAGCGGGCTGGTCGAGAACAGGAGAGTTCAGAAACTCTTGGACAGTCACTGCACTCAAACGTCGGCTTATGCCGAATGGGCAGAGCTGGGTATCTCTCTTCAGAGGAACCTCAGGAACTGAACAGATTTACAGCAGTAGAGGTGAAAGAAGGATTTAGTCCCAAAAGAAAAAAAATGCCGTTAAGGAGGGTGAATAGAAAGAACAATGACAAATAAACGACATCCAAATACAAACCATTCCCGGCCTGCTAGAAATGTCCTACAGCAAGGCCCTTGTCATTACAGGACTCGGATGCCATCTCATTAGAATTTAGTAGAATTATTTTCATTCGTTTGCTTACCTGTGTTCCTCATCTTTACTCAGATTCAGAAAAAGCAGGGAAATACCATGTAATAAATTTATTTGGGGCTTTTCTAACCTAGTCAGAACAGGATGATTTAGAAAACTCATTTGAAATCTTATTCTCACGAGAGATCTAATCTGATTTGCAAACAAATACTTTTGATACATTTCCAATACCCAGGCACAGAGAGATTTACCAGTCCTAGAATGCACTTGAGGGAGAGAGCATCACATGAGTTACACTGGAGAACGACAGCTCATTGAGTAGGCTGTGGTAATTGTTCATATGTGCATTTTATGTTAAACGAATCTGGTACACTGCTGGGTGAGCAGAGGTTCAGGTCAAATTTCAGGCGAGAACTTACATGTGTGTTTGATTCTAAACATGCTCACATCTCTTCTTGGACAGAAACACTTTCTTCAGTGTGTCTGTGTGGTGCCACCCTTCATACTGACTCAATTTTATGTTCATTCTTTATTTCCTGTTGGTGTTTTATTTTACTTATTATTATTCCTGTAAGCCACTCATTCTGATGCAATTTTTGTAGTTTCTGGTCCATGGAGCAACCTCCTAAAATGAGCAGGATCCAATCCAGTCTCAATTGCAATCAACATGGAAATTCCCATCAACTTTGTAAGGCCCAATCCACGTTTCAGAGTCTGCAAAATCAACTGTCTGTACTCACGTCATCTGTTACCTCAACCAGGACTTCGTATTTCAGATGGTGTCTGTCTTTTATTTTGGTAGACAGCTGAAATCCCTTCAGAATTGTTCTGAATCTTTTATTGATTTCATAATTCTCTGTGGTCAAGCTCATGCCTCGTTTTTACTGAGTCATTTTAAAATACTTGAAATGAAGCATAATGTAGACAGAAAATCTGCCTGTTTCAGAGCTGAAGTCACTGTGTTTCAAAACAGTGTGGCTAACAGTTTCAAATGTGGCAATATGATTAGACTTTCGGGCCTGAATGCTGAGGAACCTGGCATTTTGCTGGGCAGTGCTGTAACACCTAAAAATCAGGTCCCTGGTATTACAAGAATACAGAAGTGAGCACCTAATTCTGCACTGACTGGAGATGCAGCACAGGGAAGGTATCTGGATCAAACACAAGAGAGTTAACTGTGGAACAGGTCCAAAGCTGTCTGTTTGTGAGTCTTAATCAGTTCAGTGCTACGTTAGACTCCTCTGGTAAGGCGAGATTCATAGCCAGACACTCTCTGCTTGCGCGCTGACATCTACAGCACGCATTTATGAAGAGGAGTATCAGCAGACCACAGTCTTGTGGATGGAGCACTCACCCACACAGTGGGCAAGGTGGACTGAACGGAAACAACCTGGACTGTGCTGCAGCCAGGAGGACAGGGAGCAGAGGGAGAGATGAAGCCCATGAGAAAGAGAACAGATCTGCAGCTCAGAGCTGGGGCGCTCAGCTCCCAGTCCTGGGGTCTGGCCTTTGCTTCTTGAAGAGTTTATAGCTCTTGTTCCAGTATACACTGGATAAAAAGAGAATTCTCTTATGAGGAAGGTGTGCGCAAATGAGTAAAAACGCACAAAGACTGCAGCAAAGGAATGAAAACGGAAGTCCCATAGTTTGGTATATGGAAGCGACAGGTAAGACATTGCAGTACCTCATTCTAAAAACAGTTGTGCTATAAGAGGTGAAAAAATCAGAGCGATAGTGTTGATTCCAAATACTCAAAATTATGAACCAGCAGTTCAGAAAGCATGGAGTTAACATGATGGGATTTAAATATATAAATGGGTGGGTATTATTCTGTTCTGTAGCTTAGTGTATATTGGAACAGCATCTTTAAGCTTTTCTGGCTCTGAAAGAGCTGCAAGCTTATTTTTGTAAGGTAGTTCTTTGTTTTGTTGAATTTTCAAGTTGTGCCATAACTCCAGGCTTTGCAGCTCTAAGAAAATCATCAGTGGTAAGAGTCCTGATAAACTGCAGAGTTGTCTCAGCTGCCACAACGCACCTGGAGGAAAGGTAAACACTGTCTTTTACAAGTGCTCGGACAGGATTCATCTATCTTCATCTGTAAGGGGCATGACTGGTAACACAAAATTTACCATGATTTACACCACCAAAAGATGGAGAAAAAGAGAATGAAAGTGTGTTATTTGCAACACTTGAGAATTCTGAGAAATTTTCAGAAATACCTAAAGAATTCAGGAGCTCAGATCCAATTTCTTGTTCCTTAACTGTTTAGTAGATCCTCTGTGTTACTTACTTTAAAAGACCAGCGGGTAAAACAGCTACTGGCAGCATGAGATAGGTTAGAGAAAGTACAAGTCTTCTGTCTTTGCAAAAAGAAAAGAAAACAACTGACCAACTCGTGGTTACAGTTTTCAGCACTACAAACCACAGCAAGTATGGATCCCTTTCTTTCTTGGCAGAGGTTGTACAGTAAAACATAAAGATCTAGGCAAAACAGAAAACATCTGGATATGCAGATTATTCTTCACAGTTTAAACCTTGTAAGGAGAGAGCAGCAGTAGACTCGGGCAACTCTGTGGAATGTATTTTTGGAAAGGCTTTTTAAAGTTACAGGGCAGCTGTATATCCTTGCAAGTAAAGAATGTAATTTATGTAGCTCTTGGCCACTTCTATAATCACATCAGCCAAATTCTCCTAGAGTGACTAGTGATTTTATGTCCCTTAGTTTTTTAATGTACAACTTGACAGAAGTTAAGACTTTAGTGCCAATAGTTTCCAAACATTAAATGCTGGCTTAAGCTGCATTCATCTAGAACAGCTATACAGAAATCTAATCACAGAATCAGGAAAACACTGGAGAATATCAAACTTAAGAAGAAAGACACACTTCTTAGGAAATAACTCTTGATGGGAGAAGACTGTAAAGAACAATGAACAAATAATTTACTTGCTCCTGTACAATGAATGTCATTAAACCCTTCCAATTAAATAATTTTAATATAACAATTAGAGATAGTTTCACATGAATAATGCTCCACGGTGGTGCTTAGCTGTGGGCTCTCCTGCTGGTACGTGAGCAATCTGATGTAACGTAGGCACACACATCGCTTTTCCTTCACTATTGATATTTTGGTCCCTGGAACTGAAATCCTCTGGTTAATTTTAATTTAATTTAGTAAACTCCTAAGTGCATACTCCTTTCCCTTGGGTTCTGTGGCTGTGTCTATGCTACTGCCTGCAAGCGAGTGTCATGATAAGCAGGCTGGCCCAGGGAGCAGGAGCAGCTGTGAAAGCACAGAGCTCAGCATAAATGAGAAACAGAATTTCCATCCCCATCCTGAGCTTCATGCGGCAACAGACCGTTGCTTGCATCCACCCTGGCTTATTGCAACGTAGCACAGGTAACTCCACACTGTAGTGCAGATCTTGCCAGTTTATACCGACGTGTTTTCCCCTACTTGAAACAGGATAGTTTTCTCCCAGTGTTTCTGAGAACAGGCCCTATCAGTATGATTCAGGCTGGACACCCCAAGTGAAGACACTCAGAATGGAGTCGGTTTGGCAAAGTTGAGTTGTCGGATGCTACTGACTGAGGCAACAACAGTGGGTAGTTACCGTACCTAAAAACAATGCAGATGTTAAGTTTTAAGGCTTTTCCTCTGACAGTGGTGCCTGCTGACAACTTGCACTGGATCAACAAGCCTTGTAGCCCAAGATGTTTGGTAATTCAATAGAGCATGGTTGCTGTCTTCAGCTGACTCTGGAGACAGTTCTCCCTTCTCACACACAGATCAGCAGTTCCCTTTGAGTAGCTGGGACAACCAAGGTGGAACTGCCCTGCTGGGTGACTGTCGTAGCTTATTCAGTGATGTGATCATTACGTGATAAATAAACTGAACACAGCCGGTGAGTTACGTACTGGATTGGCTCCCAAGGAACAAAAATCGTATTGCTAAATTACTGTCAGACTGACCAATGGCTGCCAGGGCTTCCTCTGTGTTTTACCACAAAACAGCATGTGTAGCCCATATGCAGAAAATCTGTGAATGTCCAAAAGTCTTCTGTTTAAAGATTGTATACAATTCCTGGCTCAGAGGCCATTCCATCTTGTCTGCAAAAGAAATCAGACTAACCTAAATCACCATCTGTATCGTACTCTATCAACTTACAAACCTGGTAAATGGGTATTACAACTTTCAAAATCTGCATGAGTACAGAAATAAGAATGCATATGGCAAATTGTGTGTTTGTAAAATTTGTAGTTTCACTATAAGCCAGACTAATTTCTTAGTTTAAAAAAAGCCAGTTGCTAGTAATTTTAGTAAAGAAATTTGTAGGTGGTAAGGTCTTCATTTCTTTACCTTCAAACTGAAAGTTTCTGTTTCCTTCAAGACTGAAAGAAATAGCAGAGAGGATGGGGCACTTTTATAGAGTATTTTCTTGACCTCAGGCCTGCAAGCAGTTATGGCACCCTACCTTTCCCTTCTGGTGAGACAGTCGCGCTCTGGCTTAGGGCAGCGGTTCCCAAACTCGGCACGCTCTTCTCAAGAAGCAGAAGCCGTAACAGATGAGCAGAAGTATGAAGGTGGCATCACCAGGAGCCGTGATGAAGCGAATGAAGGAAAGCAGCGGGGAGGAAGTGGCTGGGGCAGAGGCAGGGATGCAGTAGTGGTGGGCAGCTGTTAGAATGATCACCAACTACTAAATTCCCTCTATAGGCACTGAACTTAGATCAAAGTTAGTGTAAGATGTCTGTCCCATGATGAAATGTACCAGAAACACAGAAATTAAGAGGCACTGAAATGCGTACATCCTTTCACACTGGTCCTGTGGTATGGATGAACGACTGTGTAGAATGTGAGTACTAAGTATTCATTTTTACTTTCTGTATTAACACATGGTTGTACCAGAGCTCATCACCCCCTGTAGCAGAGCTAGGAAAATCACAGCCTGCTATAGACAGCAACCTGCGATGTCCAGCTCGCTTCATGCCATTTCTCAAACTCTGCTTATTCAGGCTAGAGGACGTGAAACTGGGGAGGAACAGAGGAAGAAGAGAAGGGATAAAAAAAGGGAATGTGTTTTGGAGTTGAGAGGGGTTGTTTTATTGTGGCCAAACTGAGTTAGGGAACCCAGCTAAATGAATGAGGCTGGGGGAAAAGATGGAGACTGAACAATGTGGAGAAAGCTCAGGCACGCAATGCAGAGAGGAGAAGCCATTCTAAGCCACTCCAAGAGGAGTGTGAGTCATTTTAACGGTTAACACACTCATCTTTTAAACACTGAAATGCTCTCCGACCTATCCGATACCCTAGACAACATATTTTTCTGATTAAAAAAATGCAATAGCATTTCACAGTATAGCATTTTGATTTCAAGGAAACCTAAGAACGTAGGACAGCTTGCTTCTGCCCTGGCGGCAGTTCTGAAATGGTTAAGAAATACACAAAAAGTAACCGAGTTCAAATAGAACAACTAAGACGATGGTGTCAGAAAACCAGTTATGACTTCTTCTAAAACTTAAAAAAAAGAGCAGCCAAGTCTAACGTAACACTTATGATGATGAGTCAGTCCAAAAGCAAAGTCTGTAATAAAGCCATAAACTGCAGCTTTCATCTGAAAGTATTACACAGATGTCAGTAGGGAAACAATTGACCATGTAATGTCCCTGCAGGAGATTAATTTTGTAATAAGAGACAAGAATACTTTCATTTTAGAATTGCAATAGCCAACGATGTCATATTTCTCATCAATTCAAACAATATTCTCAACAGGCGATTACTTTTCCTTGTGGTCAGAACTTACAGGCAGATGTCTACCAGCCGATCCAGCTCAGGACAGCTGCATTCATACATCTCCCTGCAGCTGATATGGCTCTGGTTCATTAATTCTCCCAGCAGCTGGACTGCATTGGCAGGTGCTTCGTTGCATATCTTCTTAAATTCCAGCACTCTGGCAGCTTCACTGTACACATGCTTTGCACGCTGGTATAACTTAAAGGTGGAAACTAAACAGAATGAAAATATTAAATACTACAGTTACTATTAATACTCACTACAAAAGGAACATATAAAACCATAGTAGAATTATACTTCTTAGTAATTAATATTTTATATTTCTAGGATAAAAGTTTTCTGCAAAGGCTCACCTACACCTTCTTTAAAAGCCCTAATAAAACAGTATTTAGAGTTCATCAAAATACACCGTACACATTTTTTCATGTTGGTAACTTCATGGATATGCTCTGGTTATTTGCTGTGTCCCTGAACAGACCCGGTCTCTCCCAAGTTCAGGAGTCAGCAGTGACGTGCATTAGGGCATTCATCTAAAGCTTGCGGATTTTCAAAGAGCAGGAAAAGGAGAAGAGAGACAAGCGCTGTATTCAAAGCAGAGCTTGCTATCTGATGCAGTCACATGGAGTTGCTATTTGGCTGTTCTGCAGAGACAGCCAAGCTCTGGAACCACTTCTGATGATTTCAGCAATCTACGTTTGCAAGTATATGCAGAAATCTTCCTTGAAAGGCTGGAAATAAAATTGTGTCCAGTATTAAGTCTCTGGGATGTACCCTCCAGCCTGCAGCCCTTACACACTGAAATGTCATCAGGACCTGTATAATCGCTTTTTATTTCTCCAAAGTGTAAATCACGACTGTAAATGCAGACAGCACAGTTATGAGAGAGACACCAGTAGTCTGAAGTGAAAGGGAAACATTGAACATGGCAGTGTTCTGCTACTGGTGATATTGCTTCTGGTGATATTTGTTTTGTAATTCAATCCAGCCCGCTACTGAGAAGCTGTGTGTTGCTGCCTTTTGAACGGGCCTTCTGAACGCATTTCCAACTAGGACAGAAATGAGAAAACTGAGTGCCCCCCACAAACATCACCTTGAGAGTATCACACAGGAAGATCGTATTTTGGTTTCCCGTTTAGAGGTGTTTTACCCATGGGATCTTGTTGCTGCTGGAGTTACTTGCCCTGTTTTGAAAGAGTGATGTCTCAGTATTTTTGAATGTTGAAGAAAGGCAGCTTGGCCTATTTTTAAGGATAGTTTCTCTTTAAATATTCTTTTCTTATAAACCATTGTTTTAGAGCAAGGAGATTTCTAAATGTGCATTCGTTTAGGGAATATCTAAAGTTGCGTGAGAGATTGCCATAGCTCACACTCTCTTGTAAATCACCATTGAACAGTAGTAACCCAAAGAATGAACTGAAAACATGTCTGGTTTCAATTGTAAGGCGACAGCCTTGCCAAAGGCTGTGATTGATTCGGAGACCACCCTTCAGTAGAGCAACGCTCTACTGGCCAGATTACCTTAAAAATCTCTGGCGCTGTGTTGCGCTCGGCACGTTATGAGCTGGCAACCAGAGTGGGTGCTCTGCCACTGGCCGACAGCCAGCAGCTCTGAGCTGTGCCCTCGACAGCACTCGCTCCCAGAGAGCCGCTCTGTGCAGAGCAGAACGTGCCACCTTGACATGGGCTTTCTCTGCTGCAAGAGGAACCCTTGCCGAAGCTCCCGGGTGAGAAAGAGCGGCTGGGTGTTGTTTTGAGACTCCTTTGTGGACATTTACTGAATCAGTATCGGTTAAAGGCTGGTATCTTTATGTCAGCTATTGCTTGGCTATGAGCAGCATTTTATTTCAGGAAAAAAGTCTGTTAAAAAAAAAAAGAAGTTACTTTTCCTGGCAGTGTACTGTTCAGGTAAAACTATCCTCAGGACAGCAAACACCTCTGTACTCTTAAAATCCTATTCTAAAATAATGAAATTATTTACGTATTCTCGGCTTTCAACACCAAATAGAGAAACTCTCTTGCATCTCTTGTGTGTGGATGGGTAGTCCAACCAACCATCTCTATATAATACAAGACAGCAGAGCACACGTGGTATTTCCAGAAATTACATCTATATTTTAATCTCCCTGCTACATCACAGGCTTTATATTAGCTCTACATAAATAAAACCTGAATAGGACATGTCAAAGACCTGTGGAGATCGTGATTTTAGGAGAGTGCAGGAACTGATCAGAATTTGCATGCTTCGTGCAGCCACATTTTTTACAATTAAAAAAGGACTGGTTTCCTAAACCATACTCTGTCACAGTTACAAGAAATAAAACCAAGAGCACCCAACTGATTAGTTTGTATCTGAGCTAGGGCTGGATTGCTCTGAAAGAGGGAAAACTGAAGCCCTCCAAGTAAAGCTTTCAGTGTCACACAGCACTGGGTCTCAGCCTCTGGTGCTCAAAGGAGAGCAAGGAAGCAAGGTTTAGAGAAGTAATGCCAGATTCTTAAAAGCCTGTGGATCCTTACATTTATTATAGCATATGGAAATTAGATTCTTAATCTGACTGAAAATGTGAATATACTTTCCTAATCCAGTAAACTATAAAGGCCTGGTTTCTCCCACTTAAATTTAATTCCAAATTAGGGTTATATAGGTACCCTCACCTCCATCTTCTGTCCATGAAAAGGGCAGGTCAGGGAACATTTTATCCCATCTGAGCCCTGGATTGCTTGTGGTACCCATTTCTCTGGTGGCGAGAGAGAACTCCAAAACCTCTGGTGCAATGAAACCAGCTGGCTGGTCAGCTACGCTGACCTAAGCGCAGTGTCTAGGGCACGTCTGCTGTAATGCTTCTTCCCTAAGGGGATCTGCGAATATCCAGTTCAGGTGCTTGGCTTGCTTAAAATGACGTCGTGCCATTCGGACTGATGGAGGTTTGCAGTGGCTGAGGATCTTGTCTCTGACCAGAATCATGCTCTCAAAAACTGTTCTTTGAAAATCACTACACATTTCCTCTCTGGTATGTTCTGTGTAACTCACTGCCACGCAGGAATGAACTGTTCGATTTCAGAGCTAGACACACGCTCACCATCAGAACCTCAGGGTCTCTTTTTTCCCTTTCCGAAAAGACAGGATGGAGGTTGGGATTTATTTTGTATGGTATCAGCTGCACACAGAAGAAAGTTTCTTGTGGGCTCAAGTGAGGGTAAGCGATACCTTTTATGGATTGAAACAGATACAGATCAGAAGAAATTAAAGTCGACCTGAAAGTCAAAACAAGACCAGGGAAAACTTCAAGGCGGACAAGGAATCCTACACCTGGGTCTGCTCTTGGTGACGTTTTGTCACTAAGTTTTTAGCACAGAGAATTTCTGTAATGTCATCCATGGACAGGTAGATTCAACTCACTCACAAATCACCGCATGCCCTTGAAAGAAATGGTGACATTTTCCAGTGCACTGATAGCTTGCACTGCAGCAAGAATCTTCCAAGTTGTTAAGAAACAGCAGTCTAACATTAATGAAAGTTTGTCCAAAATCCATACAAAATCTGTTAAAACTAAACAAGCATCCTGGGCTATTAGGCCCAAACAACTGTGGGTTAATTAAATAGAACAGAAAAGTTTACTGTTGGTTTTCAACTGTACGGTCATATTTTTAATTTTAGCTTTACAAAAATTGTGCAAACCTGTCCACTCCATTTACAGGGATTTTTTTTTCTTTATAATTAAACGTTGTGGTTTCTCAGCAACTCGTATTATTTGTTACAAGTTCAACTTCAGCAGATTCCTTTCTTTAGAGGCTTCCTGTACAATTCTATCTGACCTTTAGCAAAAGACCAACCTCTTCAGGCTATATATTTTTTCTAGTTGTTTTGGCAGCTTCTTAAGATGTGTTTCGCTGTAGATTAATGAGCTACACATGGCTGATGGGACTGTTAGAAATTTACAACAGGAAAAACTCACCGACACAAAATCATGTAGGGGACAGTTTCTACCACCATTATTCATGTGGAATAGTACCCCTCTCTGTTAGGCATCCTGCTGATTGAACATGATGAGGGTGAAGGTTTCTGGCTCACAATGTATATAAGAAAATGCTGCCAGATGGCTTTAATTTGAGCCAGATTGTGAACCCCCTACTCGAAGTGGGGAACAGTTACTCTACTGGGGCTGCTCAAGTAACTGTTTGCAATCTGGCTTTCTGAAAAAAAAACAGGAGACGAGTCATTGCTGGATTCAGTGACCCATTTAGCAGACACCTGCTTCAAGATTATGATAACTACTGGTTTAAAGTGATTTTTTCCTCCAGAGAAATGCTAGCTTCAACAAGGCTTTCGCAACCAACCTAGACCGTTCAGTGCCTGTGCCTAACCTGCCGCACACCCTAAAGGACTGCACCCTGCAGGTAGCTGTGTGGGATCTGCCTGCAGCAGCCACCCCTCTGGGGCTCATCCCAAGAAAACCACGCTTTTGTGGAAGGGGATGGTGCGTTGCCAAATTTCTCCGTGACACAGATCAGGCTGAGGCTGGAGTAGGCACCTGGACACTCACGCTGCAAAGCACGCTTAGGTCTACCAGTCTGGAGGCAGCTTGTGCTCATGTAAGACGAGGGCACTCTGCTAATGCACACTGCAAAGCCTTAGGTATCCCAGAGCAGCCTGGCAATATCTGCGAGTCCACCTTCACGCACGCCTGTCTGTGCAAATAAGGCTGAAACTGCTCTTGCACTGAGGTCACCGTTGATTCAATTACTTGGCAGTGGGGAGGAAAGGCTATTCAAGCACCACTCACTGATGCTACAGCACAGACTCAGGATTCTCTTTCCAGGGGGCAAATAAGAGGGCAGTTAAACAGCCAAATCCACACAGCAAATGGATGCCTGCTCCTCCCATGGCAACTGTGTTCCCAGGTTTAAACGTCAAAATTAGATTATGATTTATACATGAAAAGGAAAAATGGGTTTGAAAATACCTCATTTAAGAAGGAAAAAAAAAGCATTTCACAGTTAAAGGAATACACTGTTTTACAGGAGAATATCCCTTTGTGGTGAAGCTTATAAATACTTAATGTCCCACAATCACCACACACTAAATGTTCTGTGAGGCACTCAAGTCCAAGCAAAAACTATGGCACAGTGCACCTTAGAAAGTAATAAATACTATTTTTTCTAGAGATACTCAGAAGCCACAAGTGCAATCCATGTGTAAACATTTGCAAGGGGGATTTAAAGTCGGGATTTTGAGTTGGCCAAGGAACAACTCCAAGAGGTTTAGAGAAGTTTATGCATCATCTGTACTTCTTCAAACCTGGGGAACAAGTGGGCTGTGCAGTGGGGAACTCCAGAAATCCTCGGGTACCTGCCTATAAAGGGATGCAAAGCTGCTGTGTGCTTCCAGACCCAGCCTGGGACCCGCTCAAGGCCTGTCCAAACCATTTTAATTTGAGATCTGGAGTTTTTATCTGGTCAGCCTTACACATTTATAAAACTTTATCTAAGTACACAGTACCATCACTGGAGGAGCAGAGGAAGAGAACCTTCAGGCTAAAATAATACTTGCACAGCACATTCAGATCCTTAAACATGAGACACAATGCCAGTACAAAACACTATTTGAAACTATCACTGTGCTTTGAATAACACAAAAAATTAACACTGCTGATAATTTATATTCAGTCACAGAGAACACTCAGAATCCAGTAAATTATCTAAATCGTAGTTCCCATGGAAATAATTCACCCTTAACATGATATTAACATTATTTATTTAACAGAAAAGTTACTAAAATGTGTACAAAGGAAGAAAGATACCCTAAATGTTAAGGTTCTTTGTTCACGTTGAACAAAGAAGTTCAACAGCATTCTGAAATTCTCTACAGAGATGACTTTTTTGTCGGTATGTTTTCTCTCACACGAAGAAGCCAGGCATTGTCATTAAAATATAGTGGGAAAGTAGAGCGGAAACAAGAAAAATGTTTCTGTCAAACAGCCCCTGCTTTTCCAAAGACAACATAAAATGTAATTTGTTTAGTGTGTAACAAAAACAAACAGTGGATTTAGATGCCTTCTTTCTGTGTCTGTCTTGTTTCTTCTTCGCATATAGATTTACAGAAATCTGTTACTTAATTTTATATTCTACATGCAAAGAGGCTCTCAGCATAACCCATTTTAATTGGCCTTATCAAATGAAATCATGGTCGTGCAAGTTTAAGAGATTCTGTTCAGCAAACATCTGCAAACGTTATTCACAGCCACAGTATAAAATTTCCTTTGAGTTTCTTCTATAGCTTCTATGTTTAAATTTTTTATCCAGACGTGGGTTTTTTAAAAAAAGTCAAAATAACCTGTATAAACAATTCATTTCTACAGAACTGTAGAATTGTGTTTTATAAACCACGTATAAGGAGTAAAAACATCTGGAAGTTAATAGTCTCGTATTGCTTCGTGGAGGGGAGAGTGAGGGGACAGTGTACGAGATTTACAACCTTGTAGTTTCCCATGAAAAAGCTGCAGAGTGCAGGTACATGGTTCGCTTTATTCCTCATGTACACACAGCACAGAGTTATCGTAACTCTTTCCACGGAGATAAAGACTCGCATTAAGATGTCATAGTCCATCCTGGTACCCCCTGGCAGTGCAATTAGACACTAAGATCGTTTCATACTCTCTGATACCACTGGGGTACAGATCAGGTTATAGATTCAGGACCTGGTCCTTGGTCAATTATATAAAGTTTACAATCATTCTAGATATACAGATTATTTAAATGCAAGCAATAGGTATGTTACTGATGTCTATACATCAAATATATACGTTGCTGAAAGCAGTCCTGGAAAGGACTGGCAAGGATATAATTCAGCTCTGAAACAGTAGAGGTATTAAGGCTACAGAATGGAAACAAGTAAGTATGGGTTATTTTAAGTTCTTAAAGAAAGATTCTGGTTTCAACTGGAAACCTGTTATAAATGCAAATGAGTTCTTTCATAAATGCTCTATTATTTGGTACTATTAGCAACCCTACCATATGCATCCAGGATCCATTCCATGTGTGCCAATGCTCATGCCTGCAGGGTACAATCATAAACAATACATGGGAAATAATTTAAGTGGCAAATTGTTCACCTCTTTGTTCACCTGTAATTGTTCATTTTCCTAAAATAAAAAAATTACAGCAACAGAAGCTTCTTTCTCAGGAGTGACCTATATGACTTGCTGCCCAGTGTATGTTTTATGAAGTGATCACGATCACCAATTCAGAAAGAGAAACACAAGCTCCATCTATGCTGATCTTTAGCACCAGTTAAGGGAGAGCAAACAGGATTCATTTTAATGATGCAGTAACCATCCAGAATGTTTGGTTTTGCTAGAGCTGCTGCCTAAAAAGGAAGCCTAGTTTAGACTTTTCCCCAAAATAAGACCTGAGTTATTTAGAGATGTCTCAAACTGTGCAGGCTAATCTAAAATAGTAAGTGATCTGCTACTTCTATCATTTTAGAAACGGTTCAATCAAAATCAAAGTTTTACTCTATTTTAAGTTAAAAGTTAGAATGCAGATAGTGGTAGCAGTTCTCTCACTTGCCACCCAAGACTCTGGGGAAGAATTCTGGCAAGACTCCCACTTGCTCTGCTTATCAACACATGAACTTTTTATATAATGCAAACACTGTACACTAAACCCCACCATTTCATATATGCTTACCATCTTGCGTGTTTGGACTAAGGATCTGAGAGCGGAGCTCCTCCAGGGTAATTCCCAGGCATTTACAAATTTCCTCTGTGCTGTAAGGCTCAGGATGTAATACCTCCTTGACAATGGTCAGCATTTCCTCTAGGCTAACTCCTAGCTTGGTTTGCACATCATGGAGTCTCAACATTTTTTTCCAGTCCAAGCCTTTTGACTTTGAGAGAAGCTAAAATTCAAAAAATAAAGCAGATTCTATTATGCATTCCCGTTTAAAACTATTTAATCATCCATAAGCACCTTTAAGATCCATTTGCTCTTTTCACTTAACTGGGAACCATCAGAAGCTACGATCCATCAGCACACAGAAGATAATCGTTATATTTACTTACAAAAGGTCTGTGAAAGGCAGATATTCTTCCCTCAAATCAGATATTGTCTGTAAAAGCCCTCCTGGGATTATCTGTGTGATACCAAATCAGTGATTTATCCTTTTCCATGGATGTTGCTACTTCAGGCACTTACTAACCTTTTACAGTCACATCCAGACAATTGCTTATATAAATACTACTATATTGTAACACTAAAAGTCCTTGAGAAGTCTGTTTCTGTACTGTCAGAGTTTGCTCTGACATTTAAAACTCAGTTTGACCTTTGCAATATGCTCCTGGAGTTTTCTGAGGAACATCTGAGGTTGTCATTAAAATCCTTTCTCATAATAGCCTTAAAAAATATGAAAGTGGGCATAAGGTATGTGTGAGAGAATTAGCTGTAACCTTTCTCAACCTCTTGAGTTTAAAGTAAATTTTAAGTATGTTCTTTTAACATCCAATTTAAAGGAAGTTTCGAGCCTTACAGGAAGGTTACGATGTGTTAGTCAGAATCTGCTCCATTCCTACTTGATTGCTACGATCCTCATTAGTTATAAAAACATCCAGTTTTCCCGCTCCAGACAATGATGTTGTGCGTTGTGTATCTTTACGGTGTTTTGGTAGTTGACAGTAGTTACTTCAACACAGCACAATCCTAAACGGAAATATGTCAAAGAGGCTTTTCTGTGGAAGGTTACTACATGTGCTGATGCTTTCATGTGCTTAATGAAAACGGCTGAGTAAAGCAGCCGTTCTCATAAGGTGGAATACTTGTAATGTTATGAATTATAGAATATGCAGTGGTCATTTTGGGATCCTACTGACATACCACCTTTAATGTCAACAGATTACTACAGAGCAAGACACAGATTAGCAGGTACGTGCCAATGTTGTTTTACAGTATTAGCAAGCACATGACATACCTCCAGTTCTGCACCATTTAAGTTAAGATTAAAGCCAGATCAGGCTGTATGTTTGCAGAGAGTTTAAACCAGTGCAGAGAGACCAGGGAATGAAATCCTCTTCCTATTCAAAGCAGCATTAAAACCTCTCATCAACAGGGACAAGATTTCACCCCGTGCATTTCATTATTCTTTTCAATAAACACTGGTTTTGAGTGAGATTGGTTTGAAATCATTTATGTCTCAATTCAGCAAATCCATTTAACTTCCTGAGTCAAAAAATCATGGGATTTACATACAAGTCTGAAAAGCATTTCCTTTGCTTTGTGCAAAGTTACAGCACAAATTTTAAGCAGAAGATCTACTGCCCAACTATCTGCTATAGATTCTCACCCTCCTGCTCTCCTCCAACAGGCCTTTTGCAGGGGCTCTTCCAGTTTTGCTTTATAACAGTATATAAAAATTGGCTACTTTTGGTGCCATCTAGTGACCCGCTAAGATTTATGTGAGGCTCAGTAGAGCAGAACAAAGACAATCCAATCAGAATCCTAATCATGTGACTCTGTCACCATCTAAGACAGAGTTTATATGTTCAGTGGTAGAGAAAGCAGCAGCACTGTCCAGTGGCTAACGCAGAAATCAGGGTGAGAAAATGTTCTTGTAAAAGACTATTAAGTTACTTTGGCCTGCTTTTCAAAGGCTCTGGGTACTTAGAACTCCACAGCCTTTATGTATTTTAGCTTACTTACTGACACGTTGGAATAACAATTATTGCTTCATTTGTTTTAAGCAAATACTCTGTCTCTTCTGCTGGTGCATGTTTGTGACGTGTTCTTAAATCTGCTTCAAGGTACTAACCGAATGAAAAGTTTTCCTCGTACTCGAATCCTAACGTTCAGCATCGCTAGACTTCATTAACAGAAGTTAAACAGAACTAAGAATTTACAAAAAGAATTATTTTTGTATTTTGTACTGTATTTTATAAGGCAACAAAAGGTTTTCTACTTTCTTAATATAATAAATAATACCCTGTAGAAATCTATCATGTGTATTGTCACATTTGTTCCTTTTTCTATACTTCAAGGGAGATGCTGTATTTTAGATGAGCTGACCTCGCTGGGGTTTTACAGGTCAAATGTTCCAAATGGAAACTGACCCCCGTCAGGCCAGTGGGCAGGGCTTTGTTGGAAAGGCCTATACTGCTTATAGCAAAGTTTCAATTCTAACAGCACTGGGAAAAATGTTATGGGCAAACATCAATGGTTTTTGAAAACAATCTAGCTGCAGCAGCCCAAATTGTAATGGATGCAGAACAGAAATGGGAAAAAATCCCATCTATTTAATGTACAAAAGTAATCCCAATACTGATCCCACAGTTGGATATTTTCTTGCTGATCTCTGACTAGATGGATTAAAGGTGCAGACATCATCCAGCTGGCTCTTAACTGCCAGGATATGGCATCTGTAGCCTTTATTGTCCTTTATTGTGCAACATAAGCACACTGGAGAATTTTAAGTAACTGAGAATAAAACATACTTAGTAAATATAAATAAAAGGAAGTCTTACTACGTTTAAGTATAGGATCCTTAGCCCTTATATAGCAACATCACTTTCTTACACTTTACAACCCTATAATGTCATCCGAGCATCCTTCCACATTTAACAAACATTAGTTCATTAACTATATGGCACTGCAGTTGCAGACGTTCTTGGCACCACTCTAGAGCTGACAGTGAAGCAAACCACACAGTGGTGAAGTGGGGCAGCACAGCATTCACTAATGCTTGTATTCATCCTGCAGCACCTACTGTGCGAGTTTTCTGAGGTATAAAGTAGAAGCTGATCTCCCTTGGAATTGTAAGTGTTCTGCAGAACATAAGCACCCTTAAACAGACTGTTTCATGGAGTACAGGAAAGCACTCGGAGGCTACAAGAAGAATAAAAAAAGAAAAAAAAACACAATTAAAAAAAAAAACCAGTAAAAGAATGACTGCCCAGAAGGGAAAGGAAACAAACAGAACCTGAGAAAGATAATTTTGGAAGGATGATGAAGAGCTCACTTTCTGTAGGACAGACTGACATGAAAATGTTCTACACCAGCACCAGCAGGGATATGATATGTTGGCATCTTTACTTACGTGGACCTTTCTGCAAATATTATGAAATTCTAGAATATCCTAAAGCAGACAAGGGGGGAAAAAGCCTATCCTAAGGCACTTACAAATTTCTTCTTCAGAATTTCTTCTAAAGCATTATAGTGAGGTTCAGCATGTTATTTCATAGTTCCATTAGTTTAATGGTGCTTAAAACACTTTCCTGCTTCCACTTACATACCTGCCCTCCTTCACCCCACTGTGACCTGTTCCTAAAGACAGTCTTTTCCTGGCTCAACATATTTTTATAGTGTGTGCAACTTTCCATCTGGGTAGCATATGTTTAATAATAGACAGGTGTAAGTTGTTACTCTCCTTAAAATCAAGCATCTGCTAAAGGTACCGTTTTAGAGATTGCATCATTGCCAAGAGGAATGTGAAAAAAATCATCTTTCCTTACCATGTTTTCAGCTTAATGCACAGGACCAATAATTTAAAGCAATTTAGAAAGCTGTGATACAATTCACAAAATCTGGTATATAGAAAAACAGATCAAAAGGTCTTACAACTTAATGCACTTGCAGTTTGCCTTTCAGAATAGATCATCTGTGAAAGCTCTCTGCTTCTTATGCAAAACAAATCTTCCAAAAGAAGCTCTTCCTAAAATGCATACTTAGTCAATTAACTATCCTAAATTAGAGGCTTATCAGTTATACCAGGACCAACACACAGAGAGGTTCTTATCTTAATTTTCTTAATGGCATAAGAATCTTTTTATTAACTTCAGTGACAACGGTTTTAACTATGGTTATTTGTGCTCTGATTTTTACCATATCTTATATGCACCTAAAATGCAACTATGCTCTTTATACTTTAGTTTAAAGCCCCCTTTAAAAGTCATCTGAAGTTTAGCTTCCCTCCTTGAAAAATATCTCAACACGGTGTTTTATATTACATTTTGTGAGTATCTGACTATCTCTTCAACTCTCTTGTTTGTTTGTTTTTAGGATTAACTGCGGTAATTTTTCATTTAATTATGATGCCAAGAGATGCTCAAAGTACTTTGGAGTATTGCTCAGATTTTGGCCAAACATTTTGTGGCAAGGAGTTCCGCACTGCAGTTCTTAACACTTTCAACTAGACTTTGTGACCCAAATTGTCACAACCCCGCTATGTTGGGTATAATCACAGTAAATCTTTATGCTTACTCCTCACTTAATCTAATCAAGGAAAAAATCCTCTGTATTCCTGTAACAACCTCAAATCAAACCCTACATGTACACATTCCTAAACGTATGGGCTACAAGTTCCAGAATTAAAGTGGAACTCAGATTTTTTTTCATGTTCAAATTCCATACATTTTAGAGATAATTGCAAGCTGTAAACTGGCAGCACAACCTAAATGGTGGGTTTTGACTCAAGTCTGGTTTTAAACTTCACACTAACATACATGCTGCTGCTATTCAGCATTTTGAATATTACTTCCAGGCCTCCAACTAGTAGCTTTGATGTCCTCTAAATCCTAGAAAATACACATCTATTGCCATATATACATATAAACATGTGACCACACTGGTTGCTTTCCATTATCTGTCATTATTTGGCTTTAATTAGAAACAGCCTATCTTATTAAGAATATTTTCTGCTAAAAAATAGACTTATTTCCTCCATTGAAATATAATACAAAATAAATTTAATAGAACCAAATCACATAATCTTCTATATAAGGGCATAGTCCTTGCACTTCCATTAAACTCGGCAGGAGCTCTGTTTCTGCAGAGATGGAGGTGTCTGGTTCTGGAAAGAAAAATGCTACTTAAAGTAGCACCTAGCCAGGTGTTAAAGACACGATTGGTCAGAAGTGGAAAAAAGAACACATTTAGATGAAGGTTTCATTAGAGTTTGACATAAGCCATATGTTACCTTTGTAGCCAGACGACACTCCATTACCCTAATATTGTAATGAGAAGTTGCTGCTTTATTCATTTCAACACAACTGTTAGCAATAACAAACGCTGCTCCGCTTGGAAGTCTAACATCAGTTGCCCTCAGAGGACTGAACTCTATCAACTTGGCCTATTGAAAGAAAAATGAATGGTTAGTTTAAATTTACTACTAGCTAACAGTGCACTTAGTTCTATAAATCAAATGCAAATTTGCATGTTTTTTCTCTTGAAAATGCAGAGACGGTTAAGGAAAGAAAACTGACATGAAACAGCGAGAAAAGAGGTTTAACCTCATTGGCCAAGTTACACATACATTTCAAACCTTTCCCTTGTAGCTGGTTTTTAAAATGTTTCCATTAAGTCTTTGGGTTTTCTCAGCATTTCACAGAACCCCGCCCAACCTATTTTTCTTGCCTGTTTAAGACAACAGTTTTTCTTTGATCCTCAGAAAAGTACCAGGCCTGGCTGAAGCTAATGTGCGTGCCACTAGAAACAAAGGGGCTTCGCATTCCCTTCCCCTTCACCAATATCCATCTCTCCCTTAGTTTTCCGATTTTCCACTAAATCACGTTTAGTTCACTGAGGCACTGAATAGTACCAAAATTTTAGGACTGACTAGAGACAGTGATCGTGTTACATATGAACAATCAGAAAAGTGACATGAAACTATATATAAAAATGGAGTTATTGTCTCCTTCCTTTTAACATAGGAGAGTGCTTTGCCTCACAGATGCCTTACACAGGCTATGTAAGATGTTCCCAACATTTGTGACCTTTTCATGGAATAAGCTAGGCATCCATTAATTAAATAATTCAGGATGTAATGTAATCAAGAGATTAAATTCACATCTGGTTTTTCACTGGGATAAGCTGTAAATCATGTGCCCTGCTTTGGCTTCTCAGAATAGACTGTAACTCTGCAAGCAGGGACGTCTTACTGGTTTTGGCACTGTGCACCCCCAGAGAGTTCCTGAGCAGCCAGAGTGCTAAATAAACAATGACAAATCTGCTTGTACATTATGTACAGCATGTGTGTTACTCCCTGCCATTGAGATTCTGGACCACGTCACAAAATTACTATCAGGACAGACAAGCTTGCTTGCATTTAAATATATCCTTTAAGAAGTGCTACATTAGGTCAGAATCTGCCCCCAAGCTGGTCCAGTGTCCTGTTTCTGACAGTAGCCATAAATGGATATTTAGGGGAATAAAAATATAGGACATACACAAAGAAATCTTTTTTGGGTGTATATTTTTCAGCTTCCTATATTAAAAGATGACGGAGGTTATACTTACACTGGAAGAAATGTTAGACTATTATGTTTAATAGCTACAAATAGGCAATACTCTATCAGTGCATCCAAGAAGGTCTCTTTTTGAATAATTTCTAAACTTTTGCCTTCCACAATGTACGGCATTTCTCAATTTAACAATGAATGTTTTGGAAAAAAACCAAAAACAGAAACAACTTCCTTGTTTGTTTTTAACAAGCTGCTTGCTAATGTCATTGTGTTTCTATTAGTTCTTCGGTTATGAAAAACACTGAATTCTCAATTTACCTTTTATTACCCATTCAGGGCTTTTACAGACCTTCAAAATATCACCCTCAAAGAGACTTGTTTTCCAAGCTGAAAAGTTTTAAATTATTCAGTTAATGCTTATACAAAAAAATAGCTTTGCTCAATCTCAGTGTCCTTTACTGTCATTCTAGTTCGGTTGGGTTTTTTTGAGATGGCAGGGCAGAGCTACATTGAGCTACAAATGCACCAAAGCAAGGATATTTTCTGTTCTGTTCACAATTCCTAAAATTTTCTTTCCCTTTCTGATCCCCACCTCTATATATCAGAAAAGCCTCCACTTACATCATCATCTGTGCGTATGCCAGGAAAATACACTGCACTCATGTAGCTGTGTGTTTACTACTGACTGTATAAAGTGTGAAGGAAAGGTGTAGAGTAGGTACAGGTGATGTGAAATTGAACACACAAGTGTCTCATGATGGAATTAAACATTTGGTGTAATTCTAGGAAATAGCTTATTTTCTGTATAAGCTCACGATAAGATACAGCATTAAGGAACAAAAGCTATATAGACATATAATATCACAGTTACAAGGAAATAAATGGTTGTCATGAAATGCTACATTAATTTTAATAAAAGTATTTTGGCAAGGTTTCAGGCTTGAGCAGTCACAGTACTGACCACCTTCTGGGACACTGGATGACCTCCACTGTAAACTCCCCTGCAAGCACTCATGCATAACTTGGCAAGTCAAGCTTATCTTTGCTAGTCCACCTTCTGTCAGCACGTTTAAGACAGCTAAATGCCTTCTACATCAGAATCCAGCCACAGAATTGTCTGGAATTGGCAGAACTGGGAATAAAAAAAATCTCCATTGTCTTTGTAACTGGACCTGGCAAAACCTCCTAGAACTGCTTGGTTATAAGAAGTTTCAAGAAAGCATTTTTGTAATAATTATCCCATTTGCACTGAATACAAGGCATACCGACCACTCAGATTTCATTATATGGGAAACATTCTAAGTTCCTCGATGAATTAGCCAAACAGTGCAGAACCTGGTGCTCTTCTAGAGTACATCTTTCCCCACAACTTTTCTTTCTCCTTCTTGCCATTTCTCATTTTCATTACCTTATTCCTTCAAACTCATACACAACTGTGCACAAGTTTATACGTATACTTCCTGTTTCATTTGCATACCAATGGTGCTTATACTGCTTACTAAGGTATTGCAGTTTCTTGCCTTTCTGCTAGATACATATGAAGATTTTTTTTACGTAAATTAATATTATGTTGTTAGTTTAGATTACAAAGAGCCACATACAGTTCCTTCTTCTGCCAGAAAAGAGATTGACTGGTCCATTCCTCCACCTTCTGTGCCAATGTAACGTTCACTCTTTGTGCAAATCTCTGCAAGTTCTACCTGAAAAAAACATTAACATGAACCTTCAGCCAAGGTTAAAGATGATAGTTTTATACTGCTTACATATGAATTAATGAGAAACCGATGAGATAACGATAGAGCTCTGAAACCACTGGAGTCTCACACACCAGTAGTGTAAGCTGGTATCACTCCAGATGGCACATGGCCCCTTTTTCCTTTTGTGCTCAAGCAAAGAATCAACTGTTCAGCCTGCACTGGACTCACGATAGCCAGATGCTTTTCAGAGTATCCTTGCTCAGATTCTTAACTGTTGTAGCTGTTCTCCTCACTTCACACCCTTCCATCCCAATAGCCAGTATTTTTCTGATTTATTACTTGAATCCATCCATATATGCGTTTTTGGTAGCTTACAGTCATTAGTTTATACTATTTTAATGCACTGATTCCATAATCAGAAATTATGTATTGAATGTAACTCAGAAACCCTTTCTTACTATAAATACTCTAATCAGTGGTGCTTGTCATTTCTCCTTGAGATACCATAGTCTGCTTACATTATTTATCTGAACTAATTTGTAACTATACATGATTTGCATTCTTTTGTGACGTTTGAGACAGATCTTTGTGCATTCTGATACCTGCAGGTCAGAGGATACGATGGGAGGGTGGAATATCACTATCATAACTGTCAAAAATAATAATTTACAGTAAAGCTTTCAGCGGTCAGGCCAAGTCAAAACAAAACACAAGAGAAGCCCTGGAGAACGGCTGGAGAACACTGACTAGACAAAAAGTAGGTCAAAATGAAAGCATCCATATCCACCTACTACGACCTCTACCAGTTTGGGTTTTTAAGCACAAGGCAGGCACAGGGGAGATGGGAAAAGAACTTCAGAAAAACTGCAGTCCCTTTTTCAGTCTGGTGGTAAAGTCAGATTCAGATTCCACACTAAGGATGCAGCGTCACAGGACTGAAACAAGCTAACCAGCACGGCAGGGACATTAGCCAGCACACAGCTGTAAAAGGCAGCAGATAGCGGCAGTAAATCACCGTGCTAAGAGAGAGGTATGTGCAGAGTGCCTGCCTGCTTGCTTGCCTTGCTCGCTCCATTTCTGTAATGGCACCACAGAGTTGTAAAATGGGAGCTTAGATCAATGTAATCAGGCTGAACTCTTTGCAAGTGCACTAACAACCAATTTACTCAGCTCACGATGCAGTTATGGCCAATAAGCCTTAGGCTGATAAGCAGAAGTTACCAAAAGAACATTAACTCTAAAACTATGCAGACTGGATGTCTTTGAATCAGACATGGTAAGGGACCACTCACAAGAAAAAGACCAATAATGAAAGAACATAGAAAGTACAATCAGCAAAAATACTTTCCTTTTCTGCACTGCCTTTTCTTTGTGTATTTTAAGAATGAGCTACAAGATAATGCTTCTTTTATTTTTCTGACCAAGTACAGGAACATCACACATTTTGGTGTTAGTTTTTTTTAACAAAAGCCATCTCCCAGTGCCTGACTTTTGCTGAAGATCAGGTTGGTCACAATTCATTTCTCCTCCCTTGTGCCACATCCACTCCAAGCAGTCTAATTTCCAGACTGAACCTTAGACCTCTTCATCCCATCAGGGAAAGTTTAACATCCAGTCCCCATGTGTCCCTGCTCCACTACAAGTTGGGAATAATTCTGAACGAAATGCTAATGAATGTAATGATGCTAATTTTCCCCATTTAATGCTGAAATACTCAGCTCCACAGAAAAGAAAGAACAAACCTTCGCACACAGTGGTCTCTAGATGCTCACTCCTTTCTACATGTGAAGGCGTGCCTATTTACAAACATCTGTGGCTGGGATGTGGAAACGCTGGCATGTTTCAGCCAGTTCTGCTGACCCTGCCTTTCGCCCCCCTGAGAACAGAGCAACTGCACATCCCTGATTTTTGTAGCCACTGCCAGGAGACGCCACTGGAGTTCATCAATATTACTCACTGGCAGCAACCGAAACTTCTCCATGCTGGCTGAGAAGATGACGCCAGCACTCTGGTCATGCACATTTAAACAGGATCTGTGGCTGTGCAAACCTGGCCTCAAGTACAGCGCAGCACCTCCTGAGGTACTCACAATGGATATTGCACTCTTGGGCACAGCTACCTGATGTATTATTTCATCTGCAATTGCCAGATAAAACTTTGCAAAGTCAGAAATTAAGCATTTCACCCTTCATTTAGTCTGGCTGCGTGTCATCTCCATATACACATCAGCTACCACTTGATTGCTTAAATTGTTTAGACTTTATGGGCCTGGGCTTATTAAATAAATATCAGGAGAAGTCTTGCAGAGGAGGAATGTTAACAATTAGGACGGTGCCGCTCCCCTGTCCCTTTTACATGGTCGGGTGAATTGTGCCCGGTTAAGCATCGAGCCTTGCCTCGTCCCAGCTCCCCAGCTGCCCAGCTGCGTGTGCTGGGCTGACAGCGCTGTTCGAGCTTGAGCAACTTTTGTTTTGAAACTCAGCAAGGACTGGCAAGACCACCAAGTAGTAACTGGCAAAGGTTGAGAAGAACCCTCTCCACAAGACAGCCCAAGGCATCCCTGAAACATTATTTGGTTTCTAATTTAAACAGGCCCTTGCTGACACAGGCTAGCCCTCTAATACTAGGACGAGAAGCATGTGAATGGAGTGGAAATCATCATATGTATAGAAAGCAGTTTCTACTTACTACTGAGACAAATGGGCAAATGTTTGCCTTTTTGCTAAGGTCAAAGTTCAGAGGAACTGAATTGTAGCACAGGACACTAATGTGAAGACTAAACTGGAGAGCCTTGTGTGCACATTTGATACTTGGAAAAGGATGCTCGTAAGACTGGAACAGTGAACCGAATGTCAGGAGGTCTGGGCTCAATTTCTGGTTCCACATTAAGTTTCTTGTGATTCAGGGAAAGTGCCTTTAATTCGTCATGGCCACTTCCTCAATAAAATGAGAAGCATCTTCCCCCTCTTTGTAATTAGTAATTGCTACTTGGGATTCTTAGATGATAATCCTATAAATATCTGTGACTGCATTACTAGAAAGTGAAAAAAACACATTTTGCTACACAAGTTCCCTTGACTTTAAGCTTCCAAAGAATCTCTAAGGAAAAAAAATGGTAGAACCATGTAATAAAACGAAATAACTTTTGCCTATCTCAGAGCAATGCCTTGTTTCCATTCAGCTTGGAACACTCAGCAGCTCTTCAGGGCAGGGTCTCTTCGAATCCTCTTACTTAATTCTCTCTGTAGCGTGTGTCTCACCTGTAAAAATACAGAGCTTCTCAGATCCCAGATTTCACTGCACAACCTGGCCACGTCTCCAATGTATGCCTGAACAAAACCTAGGCGTGCATCACCTTCTTCTTCCTGGCTGCACTGCAGATCTTGCAAGGACGTAACTTGGAGCATTCATAGCCACACTGAGGGGAGCGCACCTCGGGCTGTACACCACAGCACCACCTGCCAGGCCGGTGGGTCAGAGGGGGCCAGCCACTCCTTGGTGGGGATCAGAGCTCAACTGGCACACCTATAAAATAATGTCACCTCTGTTGAGTTCTGCAGGAGTCCTACACAGGCTTTCTTGTAGAGCTAGGTGAAACCAGACGTTTGTTCTTCATAAAACACCACGAGAATTACACACAAAGGATAAACCCCATCTGCACAGACAACACTTCCATCCCATATATACTGATCTGTACGAGAGATCGCTTCGAGCCAACCACGAAACATAACAAGTTCTACACACCCAAGACTCATTAGCATGTTCTTCCATCCCTAAAGCAGTATTTCAAAAACACTAATAAATCATAATTTAAGCCTTCATAGAATTTTACATACTTTAAAAGCATTCCTATAAGGCTGCTGTTATCTTCAATTTAGAGACAGCACAGATATTTACATGATTTGTTCAAAGTCATGTGAACCAGTCACAAATCTGAAATGAGAATTCAAAAACCTCCCTACTTCCAGTATTGTGACTTATTTCTCTAAAGAATATGGTCTTAGGGAAACCTTTGCAGGGTGAGCTTAAAATCCCTTAAAGATTATGGTAATGAAAAGTGGAACAAAACATACTAAAACCAAAGTAAAAATAGTTCTGAACAGTAGCATTATCACTAGAAAAAAATTACTTCATCAGATGAATCAGAAATTTCCTTATTCCAACAGATCTGTGATTTGCATATGCTACTGCCCTCTGCATTTCCGTATTACTGGTTCAGGAGGTTGTTCCAACAGGACTGGCTAGACCAGGTTATCACTTGCCATAACAACCATCATGCGGACAGTAAGTCCTAAGCTGTCATTTACACTATTAAACAAGCAAAGTGATATATTTAATGTAGTAAATAAAAAAGTAAAGCTCAAACATCAGAAGTTGTTTCCTTTGATCTCACTCCCCAGCAAAAAAGAAAGCCTAGCCAGAAGGGAAGTGTATATAATGCCCATGAGGGGTTGTCAGCTAGCTAAAATTCATTAAAATACTACGGTTGGACTAAAAATATAGAATATATTAACATAATAGCAGCCTTTGTGGGCCAAACAAATGCCACTTCTAGTTCTGTATCTTGTACCTGCAAGTGGGCTCATAGTATGGATTAAAGGCCAAGTGTAGATGATATGTCTCAAGAACGTTATTTTTGATGATGAGCTTCTTGAGCTGAATGTGAACTCTGCACGCTTAACTACCAACAAGGGATTTCTTACACACAGATGTGTCCAGACTCCCTTTCAACTCACTCAAATTTTTCAACATGTAACATCCAGTAACAAAGACTTCTAGAACTTGTCAGGTGAAGAACCATCTCCTTTTGTTGATCATTATGTACCTTACCAGCTTCATTTAATACCTTCTGGCTCTTTGAATGTGAGGGGCAATGAGCAATTGTTTCTTCTGCACTCCATCAATTACATTCCTCATTTAAGGGACCTCTATCAATTCCTCCTTCAAGTGTTTTCTTCCAAAGAGCTTACTTTCACAGAGGTCATTCTGTACCTTTGATCATCCATGTGGCTTTTCCCTGAATCGTTTTCAGTTTAACTACCTTGGTTCGTAAGAAAGGAGAGAGGCAGACTTAAAGATTTTCTTAGACTACCTTAGAGAAAATGCCACTGTGGCAAATGAGCCACATAAAATGTGTGTTAATTAGTGCTGACACAGACATACAGTAACACAACCTCAACCAGCTCAGCACTGCTGTTCCACCTCTGTCACTGAGGTTACTGTCCTGACACCACAGCCGACAGGAGAGACGATGTGACCATGTCAGCGCTCCTGTGCAATGTCCCTTCGTAGGCAGGCAAGTTAAACCTCTCGCTGGTGACCTGCCAGGAAACACCAAATACTGCAGCTTCTGAATGCCAGACCCAATATGATACATACAAAAGCAAACACTGCTTTTATATGTGTTGCCAAGTACGCATGCCAGGTTGGCTGTGCTTCCACAGGAGATGTTCAGTATCAGTGAGTTACATGATATATTAAAGACTTTTTTGTTGTTTATCCAACAAAATAGATAAAACACATTAAATGAGAATAATCATAATTAAAACAATACAAAGCAACACCATTAGGAGTAGAATCTCACGGCATACAATTCACTCACCTAATAAACAATTAAGCATTAAGAAACCTATCTGAAGTAATACTCTATTTAAGGAAGCCGCTGTCTCTCAAGGATTTCAAAATTGAACTATTAGGTTTTAGTCAACTTCATTTGGAGCTTTTGGAAAAATCTAAAACTAACATTGTACAAAATGGGGCTTTTTTCAGGCTGTTCCTTTTCAGAAGTGCAATTCTAAAGCCTGCTCAGAAAGGGTCCTGTTGCAGGAGGCAGCGCTTGTTTGTCTACCAGGCAACTGCCCCCCCTGTGCAGACCTAGGCCAGCCTTTGATCTAAGAGCTCTACAACTACCTCTGCTTTCTGTTTGATACAATTTAAGGTTCTCCCTGATAAGAAGCAAGTCAATCTTGGGTTACAAAGAAAGAAATTACTACCACTTAAATCTGTTTTATCTTTGAGCCATAAGATTTCCTATCCAGCATGCAGAAAGTCTAATCTGGGAAATCGTATTATTGGAGATATAATTTAGTCTGATGAAGAAGGGTAGTGATTATTATTAGTTGCCCTATGTGTAGTTAATCTAGATGGAGAGATTTCTTGTAATAAGAACTCATTGATAGCTCTGCATCATGTTACTTTGTTTGGGATTTTTAATGGAAAAAGTGGTTTTTCAGTAAAATGATACTTTTCACTAGTAGGTATTTTTCTCTGCTTGTTTACGTTTCAGTATGAAACACCTAACATTCAGGTTGTGATTTTCCACTGAGCATTCTTGGTCTTTCAAAAATGTTGAAGAATGGATAAAAGTGTGTTTTTCTGACTGTTTCCAGGCACAATCCAACACTGTATTAGATCTGGCCATACATACCCTGACACTTCAGCAGCGTGATGAATTATGAACAACCCAATACAGCTCCTTTGGTTCTCTGTTGCCCCATCATTTGTTTTAGTTTCTCTCTCATGTTATTGATGATGAACATGAAGGCCTAAATGTACAAATGTATTTAAGGGATCCAAGGAATGATGGAAGTGAAGGATCATCACTTACTTATGAAAAAATTCCTAAAAACAGAAATCTGAAGAATCAAGAACAGGTAAGGGAGTTTCACCTTTAATAGTCTCCTTGCTCACAAAGAGGCCAACTGCTCTGATTTTCACTCATGCAATGGGTCTGGACACTACGTAAACTGTGACAGAATTTGTCCCTATATAACTGTTGCTGTCAATATGTTCCATACCCATGATCAATCCCTTTGACTCTCACATGGGCCTTTAAAGAAGTAAACTTGTGTAAGATTAAACCCTTTAAAAAGAGTAAAACAATTAGTGAGTAGGAGACAGGCAGAAATATTTGTTAGTATAACAGAATTAGCGTTGCTTAGTATTTTTTTGGAACAGCTCACCCTACATTACCCAGAAACATGATATACACAAATCCATAATAACAGGAGCGAAAATAAAACAACCTTCTCTATAAAATGATAGTATTAAATTACATCTGCATCAGTGGTTTTATGTACGTTCATTTTGGCCAAAATCAAACGTGCTAGATTTCCTATATATGACAATGCAGATGTAGTGACAGCTAATGTTTAAAATAAAGAAATTTCTTCCTGTTTTAAATTTTATTGTTCATGAAGGGAAGTCCCATGAACAAAATACATTCATTAATATGAGTTATTTTTAGGCTGTCATTTTCAGTGCTCCAAAAGTCTCTTCAGCATGCAAATTTAAGTAACTGGAGTACTTCAATATCTACTCAGCCAAAAGTCCTGTGCATACGTTTACTCTCTCAATGGCAATACAGTACTGGTTCCCCGATGCATATTCATTAACACTGTGGCCAGTTTAATATGAAAAGTCATTCTGCTGCTCCCCTTTACGACAAATAATGTTGGTCATTTTACGGCAAATTTAGTGCAGTTGTCTATGAAATTCTACAGGGTTTGGTTCACAGCACACGGGACTGAAAATAGAGAAGAAAATGCGTATTTTACAGTAAGAAGAAAACATTCTCCATCAGTCAAGGCATATTTAAAGTCTAGTTAGATGGCGATTTTTTGTTAAATCTGTGCATGTTTTACACATATGTATATGTTTATGAAAATAACTTCTGAAATATAAGGCAGTGTGTTTCATTTATTAAGGTACAAAATTATGCCCAAATTTTGAGGTTATTTTTACCACTAGGAATGTCCTTATTTTAATATCTGGTCTTGACTAGGAATAGATTGCGGAAAATTACCATCTGCTTCCAGTTTGCATACAAAATCCCAATTAGCTAAACTTCATATACGTTTTGCAAGGAAATTATGCAAACTCTTTTCCAAAATGGGAAAACATTTGTCAGATAGTATCTGGATGTCCTCATAAGCACAGCAATCTCAGCCTGACTTCGTCTGCCCTCTAACATGCTCAAATAGAAGGTTATCAATTTGGTTGATGAGAGATTACGGCCTTTGATTACCACCGCTCCAGAGTACTCTGCTTCCCCTTGATTACAAACACACATAGTCAAACTTAACAAGTTAAAGAACCCTGGGTTTTAATTCCACTGGGAGAAAGGAACTTTAACATTTCTCAATCTTAACAGCACTTTAAAACACAATATTGATGTACCATTTTTTGTGTAAGCAATTTGGGCTTCTCATGTAAATAACCTGAGCATGCATCTATCAAACATTTTTCATGCAGCAATATTATAAAATAATCCTAACCACTACTATCAGCACAAGTTATTTACTTCAAAGTCACATTATCAATACGAACAGTCACAGATTTTCTTGCCAGACAGCCAGATGTTCAAGCCCTGCTGCACATCAGAAAAATTATTACTAAGTGGTAAAGTATTCAATTAAAGCCCTTTCCTTATTATATACAGGTTTCAGGAAAAAAGAAGTAAAAAGGATACCAGTTGACCGATCTATTATCCCACTGAAATCAGTAACATTACCAGGTATTGTAGCTGCTGAAATAGTTTGAGTAAATTGAAGCCAATGGACACTGTGCCATTACAGATTAGATTTAGGTCCTTCATTAATCATTCCGTCTGACTTCCTGATTGTCTCAATCTAGATAGAGCCAAATATCATTCAACTTCCTACGCTCAACATTTCACATTAAATTAAATAAACCGTATTTGCTTTTGATCTATTTTTCCCAATATGTGCACAGCTGCCCAGCCTTGAGCAACAGAAAAAATGTTAGGGTGGCTGAAGAGAAATTAGTACCACAAGACTTAACATTTGAGCAGCAACACTATCATCACATCTTTCAAGCAAATCTAGTTATTCAAAAGTACTAAGTGATTTTCTGTACTCATTAATTCCTACCATGAAACACAAAGCTGGGACAATTCAGAGCATTATTCTATTTTCTTTACAAAAAGTATCTTCTCCTGATGAAAAGTTGTACAAAAGATTGATTTTGTAACATTAAAATAAAAATCACTTTAAAATCAAAAGCTAATACTGAGCATTGCTGTTCTTTGAGTGACGCCAACACAGTGCTAGACTGGTATCCTGTTTGGAAGAGAAAAATGGGTTCTTTTTAAAGATCACATTCTAAATTTTCCGTCGTGTTATTTGAATGCTATTGCACTGCTGCAACTGGTTAGCACTGCACATCTGGCAAATTGTCTTGGACTGGTATTTTCCCTAAACTATTGTGTATGTGTGTGATGTGTTTTTTAAAAAAAGCGTCGTATGCACTCTGAAACAATGCTCTATTGCAGACTGCTACACACAGTAATTAGTGAGAGCATACTTTTTTCTGATTTTGTTTTCAACGTCAAAAAGTGCTATTTTTAAAAGTAAGCCACCATGAAATTCTAGCCATGTTTTTACGCTGTTTTTCAATTCTGGGTTTTTTTTGGCATTTAATCTCATAGGCCCAAACTTCACACTGGAAGTGTTATCTCATAAAAGCTCCAAATTTCAACAACTTTTACTCTACAGCTACTATTTTAAACTTACATTTATCAGGAAAAAGAGCATATAACTCAAATATTCTCATAAAAATAGTTCAACAGAAACAAAACAGATAAATGTTCCATTCAGTAAAAGGTCAATTTTTCATAACTTTGGCTACAGAAGCCCTACAGTTCAGCCAAATTTGATTCCAAAGCCAAAAGTTTCTATGTCGTGCTGCTTCAGATCGTCATATTAAGATTTTGCAAAGTCCATCAGACAAATGAGGGGCAAGAAGTCAACCTTTTCTCATAAGGTTACCACCATGACCAAATACTGTTACTCATAAATACTACCATTTACAACTTTCGCAACTCTTAAGCATTTGGAAAAAAAGGAGATGGAGGGAAGAGGTAAAGCGATACTTCTTTCTTAAAAATAAACACATAAATATCCAGAGCCCTAGAAATGCAAGGTCCTGGTTTGCTTTCTAGTAGAAGGATCTGGAAAGCCCCTATTTCTGGTCAGCTAAGAATTCCCCTGCCATGGGGGAGCTCCCCGCTGATACACAGCCAGCATTACTGGATCCTGCACAGACACCATCTGACACCAGCACAGGATGCATTAGGAGCTGCAAAGAAGTGGCCAGAGCACGTTTGATACTTCTGAGGGCTCACATGCCTAGATTGCTCTAATTTATACTCAGACGAGCTCTGCCTTACATGAAGCAGTTCTGCGAGGCTAAGCATAAATTCAGTGCAACAGAGAATCTGGATTTAGCTAGATAGAAGAGGTTTCTAATGCTAAATCGTAAATTAGCCAAGAACACTGAACTTGTTTTTACTGTCCTGCAAGATTTGGGGAAACTTAAGAGTTTGGACACAAGTAATCAGTCTTCAGAGCGGTCATCCTCTGTCTTAACCACCACAGCCAGGTGTCTTGGTCTATGCAAGCACACAAAACCTTGGCTATGTTCTTAACTGCTCCTATGTTGGCTATTGGGAATTCTCACCTGTACATGAATTCCTCATTTTTCATCACAATTGCAAAGTATTTGGCTGCAGACAGCAGGATTTCCTGACAAAAATGCACAATGGTGTCTCTTCAGTTTGTCCAACTATATTTGAGACACAAGATTAACTTTCAGCACATTTTCCAAACAGCAAGCAGAAGAGATTTTAGGTTGATCAAACAGGACACATGAGGAGAAGGAAAGACACTCAGTGGAGTCTCTGTCTTCCTTCTGTTCCTCCACAAGTTTCCATGAAAATGCCAAAAGTTTTGCACCTTTCTTTAGAACAGGTCTGGCATAATGCCGGTCAGTACTCCCAAGCCACATGTAAATTCAGCTCAAGAAACACACCGTATCATTTATTCTCTGAAGAAAGCTGTACAGTATTTCTTGGAATAATGAAAACGTGGCTTCTGGTTTTCCAGAAACACATTTCTACTACCTAGTAAAATTTGGGCTTTCTGGCCTCTGTCAGTTTTACAGACTTTGCAGATACCCAATTTCTGAACACGTGCACTCCAGTGATTTTGATCAGTAGTTCCCAAGCTTAGCTCATTTGTTCACCACCATCAGAGATGGTGCAGACCTCTATAAGACCCATCTACGCAAAACCAGAAGCTTCTTGCCAGCCAGGTACGTGTGTATAAAAACGCTTGTCAGCCACCTCCAACTCTCTCACTGCAAAGTCTCGTTCATCAAAGTGGGATCCTCAATTCCATGTTTTCATTTACCATTATACGACATGTCTCACCTCACAAACTAGAGCCTCTGTTAAGTGTCCAATCCCTTCCTTACCTTTCGACCACACATTGCACTAACATAGATGGGGGTGACAGTGACTGCAGCCATATTCTCCTACAGAAAAAAGCCACTCTGCCTCATCAACCTTGCTCCTTGGTGCCTTAACCCTGCCTGACACCTTCCTGAAGCAAGCGCCGCTCGCTGTGCAATCTGGGGTGGAGCACTAACTGCTGAGGGGATTGCTGCAGTTGCAGCTGAATAGAGAAGCAAGTCACAACTGATCAGCAAAAACCTTCTGCGTGGATCTGTTGACCTCATGGCTCAGATAAATGCTTGTATACAAGCACAATTAACAGCTGCCATCATCATGTACCACTTTAAGTTGGCTTTGTACCACAATTTGGGAAAGTCTGCCTTAGACAATAGGCACAAATATGCATAACAGTCACATATAGGTCTGTTCTTTTCTCCTCCTGACAACGTTCTAATTTAAGATCCTAGTTTCACTTAACCAAACATTTTTACTGGAGATAACTTCATTCCCATGTGGCACCTTCAAGGACCATGACTCCTCCAGAAATCTGTAGTATACAAGCCAAATTCTACTAGCAGTTGCACTGCTAACAGGTCACATACTTGGGGTTTGTTTTTAGACTAATGTTTGTTTAAAAAAGCGAGGAATACATTTTGGATTGTAAATATGTTCACTCCAAAAAAGTGAAGCGAACAAGGAGAGTCAGATGGAAGAATTTTACCTCTGCTTTGTACTGATTATACAATTTATCAAGAAATTGTTCCACAGGCCTCCAACAGATGCTCTGCTATTAAAGCCATGAAAAGTCATTCAGGGAGAGGGTAAAGGCCTCGGGGGTGTGGTCCACATGCTTCAGCACATATATCCTCAGTCCTGGCCTGCAGATAGTACATCTGGTCCAGGCATGGACCTGATGGTTGGCCAAAATACAGGCTTACAATAATGCTCCTTTTTTCAGCTTTAATGTAAGCCTGTTTTCTTGCCAAATTCAGACCCTGCCAAAATTTGGCCAAAGATGTTTGCTCAATTGTGCAATATCTCAAGTTTATATCCAACAACTCTTTGCAAAAACAATCGTATCGTGTTTTTAATGTTTACAGGCATTAACAATATTTAATTTTAAGTAGAATTTTACTGCTGACACTCTCGTGTTTTACAGTAAATTACCTTAGAGAGGGTTTTTCCATTTGCTCGTAGTGTCACGAGTCCTGCACAGCACACCAAAGCACTGGAGCTAGAGAGACCAGAACTTGGAGGGATGGTTCCATCGAGCAGACAATTCATTCCAGTTGGGTTATTAAGACCAAAATGTTCCTAACAATGAAAAAATAAACAAACTCAGTTTCAAGTACAGACAGGCTCAGGCTTGCAATTATCTGATACTTAGAAAGAGAATCTTTCTGCTGAGTTGCTGGAACCAAGGACCTGCTTCTGGTATCTCCAAAATAAAGCAAAATTTTCATTCTGTTCCTTGAGAACAAAGCCAATGGTAGGGCTTCAGCCAAAGGTATGTCTGCAATTCCTGTACACAAACATATATGAGCTGACAGAACTGCACCCCAAGCAGAATACAGTATGGGCTAAACGCCCAAGAATTTACCAAGCTTCGTGGGTGGGTTTTGCAGCAACTGGCTCTACTCTAAGTTGTTGTGGTGACAGTACCAGAGGTTACCAATCGTTTTATACCCTACTTTCGTCCTTTTCTCCATAGTTCTTCACTTAAGGCATTCCAAAAAGCTTAAGGTCCATTTTATGCTTCACTTCTAATGCTGGATGTGGTATAAGGGAGCCACACCACACTGACAGGGAACTAGAAGCCATGCGGTTGTATTCAAAGCCACATACTCCCATCTCCTGAAGAACCCACAGGACTGACACTGAGAAAAACACTATGGTACCTAAGGACACTATGCCACAGGAGGAACAGACATACCTACCAGCAGTGATGGGTCTCTGTCATGCTATTTTTAGAATAAAGTTTAAAATATTTTAACAAACACTATAGATATCACAGAGAATACATTCAATACAAAAGTCATCAATCCTTGTGTACATACTTTTAATTAGTCTTTAATTGTTTTGGTTTTTTATTTGTAAACACTTTAATATAAATGTCTCTCTGCTGCTAGTTTGAAATAAACATGCAATACTTATTAAAAAATCATTCAATGTATATGGGGAGTATGTGAATAGCTACATTCTGATACAGATTTATATGTCAATAAACTATGTTACAATGTCAATAATCAGAAAAAACTGCAGTGTTTCCACAAAGAAATGCTCACCTTCAAAACATCTCTACTGCTTTTCCTGAAACAACTTCAATCATAAATACCAATACCAGCAAACAAAAAAAGCCTCCTTTAATGTCTTCTACCATCCCTTCAAATTATTTTAAATTTTCTTTTCTACAAATATAAGGAAATTCATACCTAAATACTATTGCTGCCCATGCCCCTTCATGAGGAACACTAGACAGAGTTGTCCAAAACCAGAAAATGCTTGAGTAACTAGAAACTGATCCACAGTTTCTGGATTGTCTTGAATGTGAATCAGGCTTGCAAACTTATCACGCGATGTTTAAATAGAAAATGTACTTCAGTTTCAAAAATGAAAATGGACTTTGCCAAGTTCTGCAATAGTTCTGTCCCAGAAGGATAGCATGTTCAACTTAATATAAACAGATTATCCCGCTGGACCCTCAGAGTACTTGTATTTCAGTGTTTCTTAAGTCTGTAACATTTATGCTCATTTACTGCCAGTGCTAGAGTCTGCAAACCTGCTTTGCAAATTAACCTTCAAGTATGAAAGCTTGTCCTTAGGAAACAAATCTCAGTAGCAGACTGCAAAATAAATAAAGTCAATTGGTCATGCTAGCCTTAATACAAGAAAGGATATATTGTAAAGAAACCCAATCTATAGCTCTATAGTCAATGCAATTTAAATGCCTATGTTAGTGAGCAGTACAAAATTGAAAATACTCGTGTTACTGCAAACGTAAGTAATTTATTGGGATCTAAACATAAGGGCGGGGGTCTGTTTAGGAACTGTGGCTTGTAATAAAGTTATTTGTGGCACTGATAGTTCCAAATATTGTATTTTTGAAGACTTCAGTGGCACGTTTGAGGCACGCTTTGTTGGCTGTCTGCAGTCCTTATCTATTGGATCGTCCTGTAGTGTGACCTAGACAGCCTATCCTTCACGTGCTTTAAAAAGCACATTTACCCATAATTTGGGCTGGCTGTGGTGACCTGCTCCTGACCTAGCCATCACTGTTTATCCTATCTGCCCTTCCAGAGTATCACTGCATTGCCATCAAGCTGAGAAATCACTGTGTTCTTACTCAAAGGGCCATGAATCACCTGCAAAGAGCAGGTGAGATTTATAGGAAGCCTTAATTGAGACTTCAGGCTGCCTCCTAGGACAACACTGATGATCAGCACTTGGTTCCACAAGCAGTTCAGTTTTCAAGTCAGTCTGGAGACAGGCGAGCTCACAGAGAAGATAAAGCTCAAAGGAGCAGACGGGAAAATGTTTGCCTGTTGAGTATTCCTGTTTTTACCGTAAGTGTGCTGCTTCCTACGTAGCTGCACTCTTAACTCAGGAAATTCTGAAAATCCCATTCAAATTCCACACACTGAAAATCTGGCTAAGTAATGGTTCTTACTGGAATATTTCTTCTCTATGCTGCTTGCTCACTTGTTGCATTTTCTTTTGCCTACTGCATGAGACAGCTTCAATCAGTTGCCTACAACTCGTAGGTTTTCAACATTGATGGAAATTAAATTTTTTAAAGTGTTTCCACAGAAAGAACTAAAATATGATCTTTGTGCCCTGACAGACAAGCCTCCAAACCTTTTTAAAAGCTATTTTTAATTAGACTATTCCATTGGAAAGCATTCCTTTTAACTTCAAACTACAGAATTTCATCTTGATAATGAGTTTGATCATGACTTTACTAAAGAAGTAATTATTTGCTATTGTAATTTATGTAATGAAAAAAGAAAATAGTGCTCTGCAAATATTTTAAAGCAAACCCACTCATATCCACTCTTCAAATCTTAACATAAAAATACTTAACTGTATGTCAAGAAAAGCTATAGAATGCAGGGAAGTATTTTGACGGTGAATAGATATGCTTGGCATACTTTTCTTCTACATTAATTTCGTAAGTTAAACGGATTTGGCTTACCTGAATACCCTTCAGTCCACATAGGAAGTAGTTATGCCACTGAGGTTTGGTTTTGTCAATCTGAATGTTATTAACACTAGTACTGAAATCCCTGCAAAAACAGAAAGACGTTGAGGCTTTAACGTCTTAGTAAATTCAGTTTGAAAAATCATGGCTCATTACTGCCACCTGCTGATGAACAAAAACATTTCAATGTTAATTTTTTTCAGTGCAATGTATTTTCGTTGCTTTTTAGTACAGTTCTTTATTAATCAATTCTGTAAGGATATTTTAGATGGAAGCATAAGAAGTTCTGCTTAAGTTATAGAATTTATTAAATAAATCCAGAAATTAAACTGCCTTTGGCATCCTTAACGAAGGCAGCGCACCTTCCATCACGTGTGTATGTTCTCTTGATCTCTTAGAGAAATGAAAATCTAAATAATCGTATCTGTCAAACCTAGAACAGAGATAAATACCCTTCAGTATTCACTAAAACAGGTCTAATGCTGCAAACTTACATTATGTATGTAACAAAACATAATTAAAATAATTTATTTTTAAAAAGTTTACTGATTTTCTCCAGGATAATTCTGATAATGATTTTCCTACTCTATCTTAATTTCAAAATAATAAAAACGGTAAGCCTGAATTTTCCTAAAGAAACTAATGCTATGGATGGGTGCTGTCAAACTGGGCATGGAGTGATGCTCAGAGGCCTCAGGGGGGCCTGCGTAAGTCACCAAAAAGTGCAGATTGTTTAGAAGTCTAAACCGTTGAATGCCCCATAATTGTATGTACCCAATGTCATTACAGCATTTGCCCAACACAGAAAAATGAAAGGCTCTAAGAATGTCAACAAAAGCTAACAAAAATATTCAGAAGTTGTGGGCAAAGTTGTGCTTCACAAGGCAAGGTCTGCCAAGCAGTGTGAAGCTGAATTCCCTGGAAATATTTAGGTTTAATGGGAATAAAACCACTTTCAAGAAGTTACACAGCAGTGGACAGTCTGCAACTCATAGGAGGATGGAATTTTTCATTCTTCTGCTAGTCCCAGTCTGTATCTATAACCTACGTAGGCTAGCGATGTGCCACTTTTATTTTTATCCAAAATAATATCACTAGTTAATACCTGTAATGAATACCAGTGTGAAGGTGTTTTATCAGTATTTTGTTACCTACGGAGAGACAGTTATACTAATATAAAGCATCTTTACAATGATATAGCTGTCTTCAAGTGATAGCTGAAAACTTTGCTTTTTTCTTGTGCAATTAAAAGGCTGCAATTTTTGTGTAATGCAACCCAAAAACCTGACAACCAGTGTTAAATTGGACCCACAATCCTGCCTCCTTTACAGGTCTAATGTTAGCTAGGCTGTAGTGAACTACTCCACTTCCATTACCAGTCTGCAACCTATTCCTAGCTCAACGTTACATGACAGATCTTACACTTAGAATTACCATTCCATCACTTACACATTCAATTTCAACATTCAACACAGTGCAGAAATAGCAGGGATTTGTGTATAGTTTAACACATAAATTGTGGTCTTTCAATCAGAACTGTTCAAAATAGTGCCACTTACAGGACTTTAGGAACAATGCAACATCAAAGAATTGTACAAAGTGTCAGAAGTTACTGGGGTGTGTAGAGTAACACAAAAGATCTGAAAGGGAGTGCTGAGATCACAATACAAGGAAAGTTTGAGAATAGCTGTAGGTTTTTCCAACTTGAGATTCAGTGTATTTAGAACAATCTCCCAGAGATAATTTTGTTCATGGCCTTTGGATTTAATAAAAAAGAGAAGTACTTGTAAAACAGAAAATACTTGTCAAAAGTTATGAAGATTTAAAAATCTTGTTTCCTATGCTTGTTTTCTACAGCAATCCTAAATTACTTTTGTAAAAAAGCAAGGTTGATGGAAATCAATGTGTACAAGTGATTAAAAGCAAGCAAATCTGAAGTCCTCTTTCCC
>NW_010207851.1:195993-202345 GCF_000695765.1 Mesitornis unicolor
AGAGTTCTAAAACATTTTATCTTCGTAGTTCTCTCTATGCAGTCAGACAAAGTACAACTCCAATGAACAAGAAGGCATATACTATGACTGTATTTGCTGGTTCTCAAGATAAACTAAAATAATTACTTCAAATGCCTTTTGCTTATTTCTGCAATCTTCTCACATAGAAAATGAAGAAAAATTGGCTTTGATTTTGGCAGGTTTCATGTGGACATAATTCATACAAACACAGAATGTGGGACTGTCAATATCCCCAGAATACTTAAGTATGTTTTTTTGTTATCACATTCAATTTGTTGTTTTTTGTTATTTGTTATTTCCCCCTTACTTCTGGGAGACTTATTTGGCGGTATTCCCACAGAAGCACACTGTCTGGTCAATCTCTTAGTTCAACTGTTTGAGTCCTCTCTAAAACAAACCTTGATTTTTTTAAAGATCTCCAGGTTTTGATATGAGATGGAAACTGATTGACAATGATCATCTTTTGGTATTTCTGAAGGTATTTTGAGAAGTATCATGTCAGATATTCTCTGTACACATACCTCTCAATTACTCAGATGTTATGTGAAGGAGAGGTATTGGGAACTTCAAAAGACTGTAATTTATGAACACCATTTTAGCCCAGATAACATAAAAGGCACCTGATCAGATGCGGTGATTTATGACTAAAAACACATAGGTGGTTTTTCTTGCTGCCTGTTCTCTGTCCTGTTTTTCCTTAAAGTTAACATGAACTATCAGGGTGGAAGAGGGCTACAGAACTGTTACACATTTTACTAGTTCACAGAACAAGAATGAAACAGGAAATAGTGATTCTACAGAGGCTTATGGTTAGTCTTTGTTTGCCAAAAGCCTAGAGAGAGATATATATATATATGCATTCACCACAGGCATAAATCTACCCATGTAACAGGCTGGGAAAAAAAGATATACTGTCAACAGTTTTGTTATGTGGTGTAACATTCAAAGTGTTGAAAAATACTTCTTTGTTATGAAATTATGGGCATGTTTTAGCTTTGTTTTTATGCAACAGTGTCTCAACAAAACAGAGATGCTTAATGCTGTATTTGGAGACCTCTTCTTGGTTTATGGTTCAAAACATACGATTTCAAACTGAAACCATGACTGTGCATGCAATTTGAATTCAAAGGCTGTAATTCTAGATTCGGTAGGAACTGAAGGTACCTTAGGAGAAGGCCATTTCAATTGCGATGTAATGCGCTAAAGCTTCAAGACCAAGTGAAAATGTTTTATCTTTTGGTAACTGCTTTATTTAGTAACCTTTAAAACAACTTTTCCCACTCAAAACTATTATAATTCTGGAACTATTGCCTCTTGCAGAATGGTTCTGCAATATAGCTTGAGCCCTGTTGGAGGCTGCTGTTAAAGAAAAGGAAAGGTCCCAGTCACGTCTTTCATTTCCTTTCCTCCTGCTCACCACTGCATGTCACATTCCCACTGTTTACCACAAGTCAGCTTTAGGGCTGAGTACATGGCAATTCAATTCACTGAAATGACAGAAAATCAACCAGGCAAAAAATGGGTGAATAGTGCACCGTTAGATCAAACAAGTACTGCACCTTATAAACGGCAGAGGGTGGATCTCTGTTAGAAGCAGACAGAGAGACTAGGGGTGAAAGAAGCAAGCCATTGCCTTTAGGCGGTGGCAAACTCTTAATTCAGTCCAGCTAAAATGTGAAAACATGCTCTACAAAGTGAGTGAAAACTACTTGAGCACTTATACTTACCATGGAAGAAAAAATTCAATGGCCTTAGTCACAGGCAGCAGCTCAGGACATGTTTTTACAACAAACTGAGCTTTAAGCAGGAATATGTGCTTAAATACTTCCCACTTTTGGTAATACGTTCCTGTCCCTGAGCTGCCATACACTGTGCTTTCAGCGAATAACTTACCATTGGCTTAAACCAATGGCTTAATAAAAGTGGCTTGAACTAAGCTTGTGTCAATTCTTATTTTTGCAAAATGCCCACAAAAGTTCATGTGGATGAGTGACCCGATCTGAACTGCCAAGCAATCACACAAATAAATATCAGTCTGTTACAAGGAAGGAGACAGAAAAATGTGGCTGAAGTTGAAAAGAATGGCAGGATTATTTCCCTGTGTTCAGCATTTGTGAGACCACAGCTGGAATACTGAGTCCAGTTTTGGAGTTTCCCAATACAAGAAAGACATTGGCAAACTGCAGGGAGTCCAGCAGAAGACCATCAAGATGGTTACAAGGGATCTCCAAAGGTCCCTTCCAACCTAAATTAGTCTATGATTCCACAAACAAGCAGCTGTGGAGGAAGTAGAAGAGAGGGAATACAGATTCTTTGAGCCAGGATTGTTGCTAAAGCCGTTGTGTTGTGAAAATACAGCCCCAGGTTCTCCAAAGCAGGGGAGTGTTAGCTCACATATGCTGTAATTGATTACAAAACATTTCACTCCCTTCTCCAGAGTAAATTGAACTGCTGCCAATTATGGGGATTATTACATCAAGAAATATGAGCTAGAAGGGAGGACAGGATTGCACTTTTAGAAAGACTGAAAAATCAGAGGCCTCACAAGAGAAGTCTGAACAAGCAGGTGGGAAACAGAAGCAGCGAACTTACTGCTCTAAACTAATAAGAACAACAGAGATTCAATGGGATTCCATCTGCTTGTATCATTCATTATATACAATTAAACTCTATTGCAACGGAAGTTTGTCAGATCTCTGAAAAGTTGACCTTTGCTGCAATTGCATAAGGAGGTTCTTAAAAATTAGTGAATAAACAAAGTAATTACTTACAAGTACAAAGAATTGGTATTTGCCAGTTGCACAACTTGAGTTTTTACAGGTTCTACTGCAATCAGTATATCTTGTTCTACAGCCATAGGGAGCACAGCATAACCACAGTAGTCTATATGTTCTCCTACCAAAGAAACAGATAATTAAAGTATTTCTGAATTCTTTCTAAAATAGCAGCAACAGGGCTTCTACAGAGGTTCAGTATTGTTTACTGTACAAGACAATTTCTGATATAGTCTCAACTCTTATTAGTTGAAGTTTGGGGTGCATTTCCTCCATTTCATATCACTGCACAAAAATCTTGTTATTTCTTTAGTGATTTTATCTATTTCATCTGTTTATAAATCTTCCCGTTTTAACATTGGCTTATAAAAAATAAAAACCCACTATGCAGCTCATTGTCCAGCAATGAGAACGACCACATTATTTGTACACTGTTGTGACAGTACAAAAAATATGAATATACAAGAAACTGAGCTCTAGGGAGAACACAATCCTAACATGGATAGAGAAGTCTCAAAAACAAGGCTGCCACAGAAATACAACTAAGTCCTAAATACAAAATAATTGTGTCTCTCCAGTCTGCCAGTGAATCACAACCAACTGTTCTAAGTTCTGGGGACACACCTCTATGAAAGAATCAAGCAAAGGAGATGACGGTAGAATAATTTCATGCTTTATCAGATGCATCGCCGTGTGGCTGATTATATTTGGTAACTTAAATTATAATGGAAGATAAAAAAATATACTAAATTTAATTTGTGGATATGTTGTTCATAAACTACTTTAGATTAGATTTCTAAAGCCTTTCAAAAAATTATATCCAATCATAAGTCGGCAACTTACTCCAATTTTCAAAACCAGCACTACTGTCTATAAAGGGTTTTTTTCCAAAAGTTATATTTTAGTGTGTAGTTGTTTATAAAAGGTAAAAGCAAGTATTATATTTTCCATTTATCATAAACATCTTCTCTGAAAGAAATAAAATTAGGAGCAACATTCTTTGGATTCTGTGTTTTAAACTACTAGGCTTCCATGACGGCAGATAAAATAACAGTAATTTTTCTCTTTTACCTATTAAGTTGACTCGTCCTGGTGCACGAACATAAAACTTGGGAGCTGACCCAAACTTTGATATAAACATGTCCTTTAGCTTCTGCAATCTGAAAGGCACATTAGAAACATTTAGAAGGACTATATTTGTATAAAAGGCAGAAGTTTCAGTGTTTCTTGAAGTAAACCGGATTAAACTTTTTGAAGTATGTCGAGTTTTCTCTGTTACAGTGGGAACTACACGGTGCTTGTTTTCGCTCTTCACATAATATCGTGATAGAGTCTATGCAGAATATTCTAATTAATAAGAAATGTGTGTGTTCACTTGAAAAGGACAGAAGGGGCCTTATTTTATCTAAGTCCTCTGTCTAGGTTGGTTCTAGACAGAAGCAGGGCAGGCAGTCGCCTGGGGTAACAAAATACCATGGCCTCCAACTGCTTCTCCACAGCTCTGTAAAACTGTTTGCCACTGAGGAAGAATCAGGCAGTGTGGACCAATGGCTCGCTTGTGGCATTGGGATTTGTCACACACACACAGAGTCACTCCCTTCAAAGTCAGATCTGACCACACCAGGCCTAAGCAAATTAATTTTCTTCTAAGTTTTCCAGTTTCCATTTGGAGGTGCTCGGTGTTCTGCTGAAAAGTTCCAACACAAAGGAAAATTTGGCATTTTGCTTTATTTCCTAAGACTGTAAAGGTATCTAGCTTCCGCTCTGCTTGCAAAGTTGGGGTGCTTTAGCATGTCATGCAGGAACAGAGGGTAAACAAAGACTGACAAGAGATTAAGCCATTATCTTAGTGAAGCATAAGAAATTTGATAGTGATTCACTTCAAAACTACTATAAATCAATTCAGGTTGCACACTAACCCATTAACTTCCAATCATGTAAACAGATTAAAATTATGAAAAAGCAGTGAGAATACAAGGAAAATAATCTTTGAAATGGGTCTTATAATTATTTCACTGGCATACCCAGTTAGCTTTAAAGCATGTAGCCAATTAAATTTGTTTTTTTGGTTTTTAATCTAACAAAAATCCAGTAACAGGAACCCTGCTAAGGTTTCTACATTTAGTCTAAAACTAGAACTGAAAGCCTAGTTAATGCAAAGCGTTAAGTAAGAAGACAGCAATGAGAAACAGATGTTACAAAATTTCACAGTCAATTATTTAGTTTGTACTTCTCTGTAAAAGCTGCATTACTGTCCAACTACATGTATTAAAATGTTTTGTAAGATTTCTTTAGATGGAAAGCTACAAAATATTACTTATCATTTTTTTAAACAGATCTTTTAGTACTGTTCCATCTTGGTGCCCAGTAAAATAGCTGTACTAGGTCCCTCTATAATTTCCCCTTCTTATAATGTCCCCTAGTACAGACTAGTTTATCACTCTTCCAATTAGCAGAAGCAATTTTTGCTATTTTATTGTACAATCCCTTTTCTAGATCACATTAATAATATTACAGTCCATGGGGGAATTTGTTGGCAGAATTCTAGGTGTTAACTTTATTCCTTTTTGTATCAGTACTTAGAATGCTTCTTTGTTTCACAGATATTTTTATAGTGGTGTTAGTACCAAGAGACTAAGAACAAACAGAGCAGTCATGGGGGCATGTTTATCTGAGTGCTGATTGATCTCTTTTTTTAATGTGGGTTTTACAAGCAGGCCTGATGAAAGGCTATTTACAAGCTCTGTCCTTGATGTTGCAACACGCATGCTGCATTGTAAGCACCTACATGAAAGACGATTGTCAGGAGTGTTAAGCAAAGGCATCCCTCACAACTTCACACATCCAAGTCTGGAAATGCTGGACTCATCCTTTCCACGTGACTTACACGGAAACACTGTGCAATCATATGCAAGTAACAGAGGTTTATAGAAATGACGCTTCTCCGGTTCTAGCATAGGTAAAAAAGGTTTTCAACTGTTAGTGCATTCTACTTTCACACACCGAGTGCAACTCCAGAGGGAAAGAGTGCAACTCCAGAGCGAAAGAGCAGGCATTGGCACGCGCTGCAGGCGTACCAAGGCAGAGCCAGGCCTATGCTGCTCCAGGGAATCGCATGGCCATTTCTTTTATAGCCAAAGAGTCGAGAGGATAACCGGTACCCTCAAAATTCCTAAAAAAGAGACGTTAGGAGGAAAGATGAATGAATTATTCCCCTTCCCGCCCATGGCACTGTGTGAGAGGCAGTCTGGGCTGCAGGGAGTTGTGTCTGGCAGAGGAGGGGCAGGATGGGCCAGTGACCAGCGAGTGGCCCTGCGACGGCGGGAGAGGGACCCGCAGGCCTCTCTGCAAGCCCAGGCCCGCTTCCCGTCACGGAAATCTTAGTAGGCCCAGGCGAATGAGGCTGCAGCAAGGGTGCTCCCCGGCCACACAAAATGCAAGTGTGGCGCTGTTTGTGTTGAGACGAATCCAAATACCATAAGTCAAATCCCTCTCACACCTCAGACTTGTACTCCCACCTCCCCCAGCCACCTGCAGAACGCCCAGCCGCCCTCCCC